>NC_053167.1:118475842-118766725 GCF_016835505.1 Polypterus senegalus
AGTGGTAAAGACGGTGGGCAAACAATGTTAAGTGGGCCCTGACCAGTCTCTCAAAGTATTTCATCATGATGTGAATGACTGCTATGGAGCAAAAGTCATTGAGGCACGCAATTGTTTACTTCTTTGGTACTGGCACAATAGAAATAATTTTGAAACATGGCAGAACAGCAGCCAGGTATAGAGACGTTAAAAATGCTGGTGACTATATGGGCAGAATGCCAGACATGACACTTTTAACTTTTTTTATTTATTTGGATATCTTCACATTCTGTACACATCCTTTATAGTGGAAAACTGAGCAATAACTGCCCAGACACTGTAATAATACTTTTAAAATATGATGAGGATATGCAATAAAAATGGTAACACAAATCTAGATCACTCGATGCATCCACGCAAAACTCCATGGCTCCTCTGTTGAGCCAGAGGGAAAGAAATCCTAAGTGAGATTTTGTCAACATATATGTATATATTGATATAAACAAGTTATAGTAAGTGGCTACAACCTAAAGCACAAATACTAGCAAATGTAAACATATTTTCTGCAGAGATCAGCAACAATGCAGAAAAAAAGGCCATCACTTACATGAGCCGTCCTAAAATGTCAAATAGAAAAAGCGAAAATTACTATAATCCTTTTTATAATCGCTATTCTGTATAATCTGTTTTTATAATCTGTTCTGTACAGATTTACAGAACATAACTTTACAGGAGAGCTTATAATGCAGAAAAATGCAGTTTTAAAGCTTTTATTAATGAGTCAGAAAAATGCTCCTAAAAATATTCAAAATTTTAAAACCTGCATTATTAAAATGGAACTAACTGGAAATAAATGGCTAAAACTCCATAGTTTAAAAATATTTTCAACATTCATATTAGTATACTTAAACTCACTCTTGCTTTAAGGGTTGCAATTATGTGCCAGGGTAAAAATGGAGGTCTTTTGTAAAATGGTTGCTTTGAAAGCACATATACCTTAACACTAAAGTCACGACTGTCAACTTCCATCTAACCTTTTGGTACAATCTCAATCTGTACTATAGGCTTCATGTTACAACCATTTACAAAAGTTATGTATACAAATCAAGAAAGGTGACCATATTGTGAAAATTAATTGCTCTTAACATCCAAAACAGGTTACTGGACTCTAAAATGTGTCAGAACCACAGGATTATTGGTTTTAACATAAGCTAAAAATAAAAATAAGTCATTCAGGAACTGGATAATTAATCAAATCGGTCTCTCTACTTACCAACCTAAGTTTACTATTAATGATCACTTAGGACCGACCAGAGCTTCTCCTGATAAAATCGGGTAAAAGACAGAAACCTACCCTGGTCAAGGAAGCATTCATTTTGTGTTGTTCTCAAAAATTTAAACTCCTAAATTATATTAAAAAAAAAACAAAAAAACTCTTCCATACACATGTTTGAAGTCCTAGTAGTACTGCCATTATTCCTGACATTACTACAAAAACACTCAACAAAGAGAGGGGGGTTTTTAAAGTGGTAATCCACTAACACCCAGGGTCAAATTTCCAAAAACATTAAAGTCAACTGCAGAAGATTCATAAATGAGAATACATTTAATGTATTCATGTTTTGTATTTTACTACAGTAATAGACTGTAATGGCACATTTCGTAATAGTGGATATACTTAATTAAATTACTGCAGCTGTCTTTGAAGGATAAGTTTGATATTTTCCAAGAGTAAGTTATTTCTTTACAATCATAGCATGCATTAATTTGCCACATTAAATTGCTCAAAAGTGAAACTTTATTTATATGAATACCTTGTCTATTCTTACAGTTTACAATGCAAGCATTACAATACAGAGTTCCACAGGTGAAAGAAAAATCTTTAAAACTTTCCAAATATGTCAATTTGTTTAAGCCATTAAATTTTAAATTCATTAAAAAAAAGCTTCACTTTAGAACTTAATTTTAAATGGAAAAATAGTATATGCCATTATTGTGAAGAAATCACTTTGACTTGAAACATACCAAACTTATCCGCTAAACCCAATGGCTTTTTCCACTAAAGTGTCATATATGGCCACATGTGAATGTTAATATACACCTAAAACCACATAAAAAGTCAAAGGTTCTCATGGTGCACAGAATTCAAGAGATCTTGCAAGATCGCAGGGTCCTCACTGTAAATTTACATTAAAATATAGACTGCAACCTAGCAAGCATAGGACACAAGGCAGGAACAATCCATGGACAGTGTGCCAGCTCATAGCAGGGTGAACATATACATATGTACACACATGCCATGGCCAATCCACCTAAACTGCATAATGGTCAAGTAAAAGAAAGACATACAAAGAATATACATTTTAAAAAGCCAGATGAGTAACTCCTGATCATAATAGTCCAGCAAAAACCAAGCAACTCTAGTACATATGAAATGCCAAACAGACAAACATGATAAAGCTATGTTACACTTCACATCTTTTCCAACAGTTTTCAGTTGTAGACTTGATTTAAATAACTTTAGTGATGCATGCCCATGACTGTCAGTACTATAGTGTAACATCCCCAGTGACTAAATTACAGCAAAAAACAAAATAAAATAGGTCTGACTTTTTCTTACAATCATATAAGGCGGCGGCAAAAAGACAAGGAATTCAATTTTGTTACTCCTGATCGGGAAACATTACTTGCTCAATAACATCTTTTACATGTTCTTCTCACAATTCTGGCCTTTCAGCTGCTTAGATGGATCACTTCTTAGTTAATTCTGAAGTTTTTTAATGACTGCATTTTGATTTATTTTTAACCAGCCTGAACTCATTTGCTCGCCAACCTTCCCAATATTAAGTCATGAGGACATGTGTACAGTAGACCCCTGCAAAGTCGCAGTTCAGGGTTCGCTGACTCAAGTAATTCGCGGATTTTTCCTTAGAACCTAACTATTAATTGTTAGTGGAAAGCGCAAATATCCTCCACAATTTTTTATGGCTTTTTTCATGGCAATACTGTGCTGTACACAGAACAGGAAGCAACCGCTTAGGGAAACGCAGTTTGGGATGGTGAAAGTAGCCAATCCGAGAGCGTTATTCATTTCTCCTTGCTGCTGATTGACTGCTGGCCTGTGACGCATCTCCAGCGGAGTGTCCTCGTGTTATCCATTTTGTTATTGTGTTCATTTTGTTATTCTTAAATGCACAAGATGTCGTCGAATCGCCTTGCACCTTCTAAGGCTTCTGGCACTTAGGCTCAGTGCCAGAAGAAGTTTAAAACACTCCAGGAGAAGGGTTTGCTCTGGGAACTAAAAATTTATGTTGCAGTAGCGTGTCACTATAGCATTAATGAAAGCATTGCACGCTACATAAAGAAGAACGAAGCAGCGATCTGGAGTACTGTATCTAAGTTTCTGCGATAGTGCCAAAAAGGTAACAACCGTATGGAATAAAAATATTGTCAGGATGGAATCTGCCTTGGCATTGTGGATATCCCCTTGGATGGTAACATCAACCGTGAGAAAGCATGGAAATTGTACCAGCATTTCGCTACAGGAGACAATGTAGCAACTTCCCATCATAATGTTCCTGAAACCTATGAAGAAAAGCCATCACGAAACCCCACCAGAAGACGACCTATCCAAAGATACGTCTTCTCCTGAATTATCTGAAGAGACGCCACCTGAGTTTTAAATCCTCTGCATCGTACTGCACAGCTACTTTATCATCATCATCAATATCATTCATCATTAGTGAATACCCGTACATTTTACTGTATTTTAATTAAATGAAATTATTATGTATTTACTCTACTTATAGCAAAGAAAACAACAGCGCATACCAAAGAAAACACGCTTGCATGAATTACAGTACATATAGCGGTACCATTGGTATTTTACATTCTAGCACCGCGGGAGACATAGCAGTACAGTACTGTACAGTAGACGGGTTTACCTTTACATTCTGTTTTTAGGTAATGTATTACGGTAATTTTTTAGGTAATGTATTAAGCTGAGTTTGCAACTAAATTAAAGTGCTTTGGAGGTATACTGTATTTAGGGTTTAAACTATAAAAATAGGCATTTAAAAGGCATTTTTTAACCACATCCAAAAGTCGCAATTTTTCAGAATTCACGGGTGCTCTAGGAAAGTAACCCCCACGAATTTTGGGGGTGTACTGTATATACTGTATGAGGTCAAACACTCTTGTGCAACTCGTGGCTAGTTTAGTTTTTCTACTAAATATAGAAGGAGAAAACAACAGTTAAAACTCATCTTTAACAAAGGTTATTACTTCTAGTTAAGGCAACAAAATAACCAGAAAAACATGTTAATACATGCACTGGCCTTACCCTAACTACCAAATTATAGACAGTAATTCACAGAATTGGAATAAGTGCATTTCTAATTTGACTCCTTTTCACTCCAGATGTAGACAATGCTTTTCTTCAGTTCTCTCTGGACCTCTTGGAGGACTTCCACACCTGAAAGGTGGCCCAATGTGCTTTGCCTTTCTTTGTCCTGGTACTTTTTTTTTTTTTTTTTTACTTTTGTGGCTTCTCAAAACTTGTGGCAGCAAGCTGTACTACAGTTCACAGCCACTGAGGTTTCATACAGTAATCCTCTTTCATTAACATAAAAACTGTATTTGCTGGGACTGCTTTCTATTTTGCAAGGCTGGACTCAATGCAGCACTTACATTCAACTCTGTTACCTCTAAAGTAGAAGATTTGCTTAGCCTTTATTATGGTCTCACCTTAGGGGATATGCTACAGAGCAGAAGATCTGGACAGACAGAAAGCGGGGAGTAAGTTCTTACATTAGGGTATTTATAGGAAAAGCTGGACATTCAGTAATTGGTCTCTTGGGCGCAAATATGTCCAACATTTTGGTTAATTACTAGTGCAAAGTTTTGCTCATCGAGGCTGCCAATGTTTGAGTTAAAATAACCCTGGAATCAACACTAGATGAGGTACCAGACCATAACAGAGAACATCAATCCCAAACTAGGCCAACGTACAGTTAAAGTCAATGTACCTGTCAAATTTTTTGAAAGTGGGAAGAGAATCTGGTAAACAACCATCACACACAGGGAAAAAAGCACAAAATAAAAAAATAAACATCTAGATAAATCAAAGGCAAGCATCTACTGTTAAATCATTAACTCTTTGTAGTCTGAAAATCATTAAAACAATTTTACCTTCTTTTCCTTTGAATCTTTCTTGATCGTATCTGTTATAAGCAGCTGGCACTGGTTGCTTGTTTCTCAAAGTAGGATCCTATTTAAAACAAAAAAATAAAAATTAAATACTAATGATAAATAGTCTCCACTGAATTAATAATAAGGCACCATAAAAATTAATGTACGCAAACAATGAAATGAAAACAAATCAGCCTTTTCAAATGGCCAAGTGATAGTTTAATCTGTAAGAAAAGCAAATGGAAATGAGATATGATTGGTTAACAAAATCAACAAGAATACCAATTAAAATGTAAAAGTCATTAAAAAAAAAATTGTGTAACCTAAAAAGAAAAAGTACAAAAATGATTAATAATTGTATGTATAATTTTGGATTCTTAATAGTCCAATAGCAATAATAACTTCTCAGTACATTTTTCTAATAATTAAACAGAAGGTTAATCCTTAATAAATAACTATTATGTAAAGAATAATCAAGCAGGGCGGGATCCCTGGTGTATACTTGCTGACGCTTCTCTCTGTAAATAGCTTTTTGCAATACTTTTCACTTTCTCCTGCTGTGTGTTATGTTCATAGATGCAAACTTTTTGCACTGAATGGGAATTTATTTGTATGGATTATGTCTTGCCTGGGCCGAGTTCCTGGCTCTGGTACAGTTGATATGCATCTCCATGTGGTACACTGGATGTAACTTTTTTCCGCAACTGCCTGTTGCTGCATGTTGCCTTATTACTGCTGGCACTGTCTATACGTGCTTCGCCTGGAGAAATAAGCTGATGCTTTTGCAGATTCAATTGTGTTGCTGACTCCTTTGATTTACCTTTTTTGTATTTTATACTGTGTTCCATGACATTTTTAGGACAATTATTGGGATAAATGAATTTTTTTTGCCACTGGCTTCTCTTCCTTGGGGGCTTGCATCAAAAAGTCAATTTCACCTGATTGCCCACGGCTATGTGTTGGAACCTCCAAACTCTGGTGATTATCTTCATGTGCATCTTATAATATTTCTTACGTTTTTAATGGATCAAATCTATAATGGCATTGGTTTGTGTTTCTTCTGGACTATTCTGCTATGTTGCTGCTCACCTTTCCCACTCTGCTACACTGATCTTTAGTCAGCTTTCTATTCTCAGATAAGTACTGAACAACATTTAATATGTAACACTGTTTTGTAGAAACATTCCATGCAACAGGTTGTTTCTGTCACCAGAGTGTTAACAGGAATCAGTATGAAATTACTAGAAACTACAATTATTGTACATTTAGATAGAAAAGTATCAATGCCAATAATCACAAAGCACCCCTTTGCAGCTTTCTGTAAACTATGAGAAAGTGTATGTCACATGTTTCAGTAGCAAAGCACAGCTGGAACAACATTAAACACATCCTCAGCAGTAATAGTTAGCTTCCTCCGGAATATCCCATTCCATTGTTACATAGAAATGATCTGCACAGGTGTTGGCACAATGTTTTTTGTAAGTACTTATTACGACTGAAGTGGGTATGTGTACTTAGTTTAGCTGACAGCAACTTTTATTTACTGTGAAAAGCACATTATCTAGTCAGCTGCGTATGCATTAAGTAAAATACATTATTACACAAGTTATGCATTAATTATGAAATTGTTCCTTAATATGGAAGTATATAAAAGTGACAAAAATGCACACTTTGAATTATCTCTCTGAAAGTACCACTATTTACTATATTGAATGGATTTCAGCCTAAAAAGCCAAGTATATTGTATCTCTTAATTATAAAACTCAATTCTCTGGCTAAGCTTACAAGCATGCCATAAACCTCCCTTTCCTAGAACAAATATATACAATTGGTAAAGTACTGTTGCAGGTACATACTAATTTACTTTCACCAAAACAGATTTAAGTTTTGCTTTTTTCTTTTTTTTCTTTAAGAGCAAGTATATATTATCAACTAGCCATGTGCGGCCAACAACGTTGCGCGTGTTAAAGTTGCCTGTGAAGGGCTCCCTGTTTAAATGCGGCTGCCAGTCATGAACTGGGCCCTTCGTCGCACAGCATTATTATTTTTTATAAGGGAAACAAAATTACAAAAGAAAACCCTTGGACATTGATTCAATAGGAACGGCCTACTCAGAATCACTGTCCGAATAGTAATTATGTGGTGGTGTAGGAGCATTTCTGCTTCTGTCCGTTCACAGTCTGTCTCGTTTTCACGACGCTATCGTTTCCTCAAACGATGTCTTCTCAACCTTTCTCCAATCTCGCAGGTTGCTTTGTGGCAATCCAAAGAGTAAGGCAATATACACGGAGCAATGGTTATAAAAGGGGGACACATAGGTATCCAGGCTCTTTAAAGCATAAATAGGGATCACTTCACTTACATGTGAGCAAGCCATGGTACAACTGTGAAAACGTGCAGCACTCGCCGGCTACAACGCAACAATAATAATTTCCGGAACATGCCGTTACGTTGTCATTCATTTTACCCACTGTCTTTCTTTAATTCATATGTTACGTAGGCATGTACCTTTTATCTTCGGCAATCTCATTCTCTAACCAGGCCTCAGGAGCTAACCAGCGTAACACTGTCCACCAACCCATTCGTTATTCCGGCACATTGTTGACATCCGAAAGTAACAACGACGTACTAAACTGCAAGGTGGTCTACGCATGGGTGGAATTGGCAGACAAACAAAGATCAAGATCTCTTTAGTTAATTTAAAGCACAACCATTTGTTTAGTTTGAATGTCTGTGTTATGAGGTGCGACTGGAGTACTACAATCTTCAGTAGTATAAGCCTGGAGGAGATTCTTAATGCAATGCCTATGTTTTAGCTGTCTCTCTGCTGCCATCTAGTGCTTCTTCTTCTAATTCATTCGCGGACAAACAAAGATCAAGATCCAAATGAAGATTATATATAGAGATACATAACAGACATATAGGAATATGCATTAAACATGTCTCCAAAGATGATAGTATAAGTGAGTGCAAAAATAAATTGTAACAGACATGCAGTATTGTGCAGAAGTCTTAAACATTTGTGAAAAAGTGCTGTAAACCAGGAATGCTTTCCAAAAATAACATGAATATTCTCATTAAATCAACAAACTTCCTAGAAAGTGCAGTAAACAGAAAAACCAAAGGAAAACAGTTTTTAATGTGGCCCCCTTTTGCCTTAAAGACAGCATCAGTTCACTTAGGTCCACGTGCATACAGTTTTTGCTCGTCTTCATGTGGTCAGTTGTTCTAAGCCTCTTGAAGACCTTGTCACAGTTCCATTGGAGCTTATGGCAGTCTTGCCTTCTGTCTCTGTAAGTAATCCCTAAAAATGCTCGATGGTGTTGCATTTATGGTTTTGTGTGGTCCATACTATCTGTTGCAGGATTCCCTTTTCCTCTTTTAGCTGCAGATATACAGTATATTTCTATACTGCAGAATGATGTGGGAATCATTCAGACACAACCCTGATGGTATTGAATGACTGATAGGAATCTACCTATAACTGTTAGCAGTGAAGAGGTTATCAATTTTGATCAAATCACCATCTCCGTTTGTGAAAATGCAGAAAACTTCCAACGTGCTTCAGTTTTGCCTGCAGACATTTATGCACATGTCATATCATATTCATTAACAATCGTCCGTTTTTTATGGACATTATGACTGATCAGTCCTGAGCTTGGGTGCAATTTTTCTCTCCCCCAGTTTTTGTGTTTTATTCACTGGTGACTCATTTGGCTATTGAGGAAGGTGTAACAATGGGAAAAAAATCCTTTTACTTAGTTTGGTAACAGAAAACCACCCACCCAAACTGGCTTCTGTTCCCCATAAAAAGGCAGCTTGTGATCAAACACAAAGAATCCATCAAGATGTATTCTATATTATTCCATAAAGGTAAAAGTAGATTGCAACTATCAAGGAACCACTGACAGACACAACTCGGTATTTATGCAAAAATACACAGCATCTGGCTTTTGGCTTTTGATCCATTTTGTTGACCTCTCCAAGTCAAAGGTAGGTCAACAACTTAAAAATCCCAGAATACCATAAATAATTAAACTGTGATACAAGACCACACTGCAACATCAGATATATTATATGCTACGGTATAAGTAATTAGATAGTAATGGTAAATGTATTAAGGCCAAACAGTAACTAAATATATAACGCAGATTTTTCACTGCTTCGCGGGTTCTGCGGACAATGTGTCTTTTTTACTTCCTGTACATGCTTCCTCAGTTGGTTTGCCCAGTTGATGTCATACAAGGGACGCTATTGGCAGATGACTGAGAAGCTAACCAATCAGAGCACGCAGTTAAGTTCTCCTGACTGAGAAGCTAACCAATCAGAACACGCAGTTAAGTTCCTGCCTGCTAAATGCAGTGTTAACCAGGAAGTCTTGTCTCGCTCATTCAGCATCAACGTGTTTCTCTGTGTAAAGAGTTGTGCTCTTTTGTGTTTATCTTTGTGCATAGTCAAGCCCTTCATTATGGCTCCAAAACGATCTGCTACTGCTTCAGGGGCCATGCGCCTGAAGTGGCTACTTTGGAAGAACTGTAACGCTCTCCTTTGTTGTGCAGTAAAATTAAACTCATTGTTATCGGACAAGTCATCGTGTCATTGTTGGTGAGTAACCATAATTAATTTTCTACTTACAGTACTTAGTACATGTACGTACGTTTAGTGTCACTATACACACATTTACTGTATACTATTTTTCTTGCGTTGTACGTATTTATTGCTGGTGGCCTGTCTATCGTAATGGCTGTAACTTAGATGATATCGGAGACACTCAATATCTTTAAAATAATATTTAGGTTTTACTGTATATAAACAGTGTGTTTATATACATAATTTCAATGAATCTTACCTAATATCTAAGAGAATACAAAGGGATTATGCTGTATAACTCTGCGGGTAATATTTATAAACAGTGTGGGAGAGTTTATAAGGGCTTAAAATATATAAAAATAATCATACAAACATATGGTTTCTACTTCGCAGATTTTCACCTATCGCGGGGGGTCTGGAACGCAACCCCCGCGATCGAGGAGGGATTACTGTATGCTTTAATTTTTAGAGCTTTAATGATTCAGAAAAGGCTACTGACTTTCAATTTTTTTAAGTGCCTTTTTCAAAAAAAATTCCCTAAGAACAGACAGTAATAATGACATATGCATCAAGTGCTACAGCCTTTCTCGCATTTGTAAGATGTTCTGAACATGTTCTGTGTTACACTGTGTCTAATTCTATTTATGGATACTTGTCCAGAATAAAATCTATTTTTTTTAAACAACTAAACAGATTCTATTACCTGTGCCCATCTAACAGTAACAAAAATCGCTTTACCCTGTAAAACTTGTCTTTATGTGTCCCAACGCCCATTTTCTCACAGGCTGGAGAGTACAAATGGACCAAGTGTCTTATCTAGGAGAATGTTGTACAAATTGGCCAGTTAACACTATTGTTACTAAAAGAGTAGTGCTAAAACTGCATCACAAAATGCCTGCTTGTCAAACACTGTTACTATATTAGATTAGATTATATGCTTACAGATTTTTATCTCAGATAATTTTTAAGAATTTTGGTTAGACACTAAAGTCATTCTCTTAATTTTATGCAATTTTCTTCTTTTAGGTTGGCCTACCACAACTAATTTAAGAACTGCCAAACTATGTATGTCAAGTTAAAACAGTACATAGGAACAGGTGTAAAAGTTAAAGTTATCAGTACTTCTATTTTAGATAGATAATATATAGTTTTCCATTGGTAAAACAGTCACATCATTTTTGCCAAATGTGACACTAAATCAGATGCATCACTTTAACTGTGTGTCAAGAGTTAAATTACAATCATGATACTTGAAAAAATAAAAGTATGTATGCAGTCTAATAAACAGTAACAGTTATTAGTGTGACCATGGTCTATGGCAAAATCTGTATTTTGAAAGATCTCAGTTTTTAATTTTTAATTTTCTTTCTTTAACAGAAAGTTCATTTCAATTACTATATTAAATCATCATGTCCCATTACATTTATTTTGTTCATTTTAGTAGTATTTTCAATGCCCAGGTTTAACCTACAAGTCTCCTGCCTCTTTCTTCATTGCCTAAGTAGTCAAGAAGAAATGTACGTGTACTAAAACTGGCATACTGTGTAAGAAAAGATTAATGAGACGCAAGTTTCAGGTGCAGAGCATGGCCTAGCATTCAAAGATAAGTGCAGCTTCATATTCAATAAAGAGTTGTGGTGCCACATTAAAGAAAAAACAGAGGTTATCTTTTACAGAACTTTCTGCCATTTGCTACAGGATTTCGGTTTATAATAACTGCACTTTTTCTACACCTTAAAAGTTCACAGTCAAGGTTTATATGGTCTATAAAGAGATAAAGATCAACATTTGCACCAAAGTGCATTAACAAAATAGGTACCGTTTCAGTAAGCACACATATCATGGATAATTACAAGGAATATCTAAAGATGATCCGATTTGCCATTGACCAAGGGTTAACTATTTTATGTTGTAAGAAAAATAAAGTGTGTCTGAAATACAAGGTCTTTAATAAGATATCCTTCACTATCAAACCCATTTAATCCACTCTGGAGGATGTAGCTTATCCCAAATGTAATAAAAACTTTCCCACACTGAGAGAGGGTCAATAAAGAGTCACCAATATATCTAACATTCACATCTTTTGGAAGCGGGGGACATGAACAGTTGTTTGACAAATGTAAAACACAAACTCAATATCCCAGGGTTTTAAAACACTTTGTCGGAATGCTGGCATCACCTTGAAGGACACTCCCTCACACAGATGCAATTCATAGCACTGTACTTCGGCTTTTCTATACTTAGTGAAATATCTTCCTTTTTATTTGCTTGCTATGAAGCTTTTGGATGGCCATAGGGGTTTTACATTGAGATTTTGCAGCTCCTTTATTTTTATTCATTTATATATTAATCATTGCCTTTTGCTATTATTCATATATGTTAATAATTTTTGCTTTGATTCAAAACCATTATATTTTGCGTATCTGGGGTGACTGATGAAAAAAAAAATAAATAAATAAATAAAAGGCACCTCATGTGGGTAGATTACAGTACCACTTCTTTCTTTAGAAGTTGAGAAGTGATGACTTCAGTAGTGAGCAGCATATGCATGTGACTATAAGTAAAGTTGTATCAGCCTCCAAAGTCTAGGGGACACCTGTCTAGTCTGCTCAAGCCAAATCTATTAAGTCCCTACCTTGACTACTAAGGAGTGACAGTCTGCACAGGCACCACTCATAATCAATGCTTAAATGGACATGTGTGCATATTTTAAACTTAAGGTGCACAAAAGTATGCCAAATCTAGAATAAACCTAGTATGTCCCATTTAATGCATGATAAAACAGTCATAAGCAGGCAAATAAATGATCACATAAAGAGTACAAAAAAAAAAATAACAGTAAGAGGCTGAACAAAGGAGGTAGCTGCTTCCAAAACCAAAAAAAGAACGCCAGACATAAGCTATCAAGACCCAATGAATTATTAGAGCTCATAGAATCCAGAGCCTCTTAAAGATCACACAATGTGACTGGGAAGTCCAACTTGATAGTATCTTCTGCAAAGAGTCTAGGTAAGGACAGGATAGCGAAAAGAAATTTTATTTCAGGCGGGGAAGGGTTAAAGCTTTCAGAAAATCGCATAGAAATTATCAATCTCAAAATATTTGTTAATTTTGCTTTCTGATTTATTTATGATTGCATAATAATAATAATTGTTACACTAGGCTCAACAAACAAACTACTAAGCAAATGCCAAGCAGATCTCAAATTCAGCTTTCTACCAAAGCAAATAATTAAATTCAGACCTTGAGCATGTCTGAATGTGTCACTCAAAGACATGTTTTCCCCCCAAAGAAAAGAGACTCAAATTAGTATATAGCATACGAGCATGTGCAAGTCAGGCTGCCAGCACAGCTGATTTTGAAATCACAGAAAATACATTTTACTGTCATCCTATGCTGAGTCATCAACACAACCAGAATTGGTATTAATGAAAGCTTGTCGCAAAATTAATTATTCCAAAGCAAGGAACAAATGTTTGGACAAACCAGCACATTAATTCTGTTAGATCTTAGTGCAGCTTTTGACACTGTCGGACATCACATTCTACTGTCCATAATGGAGAACACGCTGGGTATCTCCAGTGGTTTAAGTCCTATCTGACTGACAGGCAAGAGTTTGTTAATCTTGGCAACAGCAGATCCAGCTCAGTGACAGTCACACAAGGGGTTACTCAGGGCTCTGTCCTTGGCCCTCTGCTCTTCTGTATCTATAATGCTTCCCCTTGGCCATATCACTCATAGATATGGACTAAGTTATCATTTTAATGCAAATGATACTTCTATTTCAATGTTAAAAACAAACTGCAATAAAACTGAACTCCTGAAAATTGGCAGCACAGCACAATTTAAGAAAATGAGCTCCTTCTCAGTCACTCTTAATGGTGATCTCATCATACCTTCTTCTGATGCAAGGAATCTTGGTGTAATTTTTGATTCATTCCCTTTCTTATTACGCCCACATAAACCACATTAAGAAACTTTGCTGCTTCCACTTCCATAGCATATCCCGCCTGTTCACTCATTCCTCTCCTTTTCTAATGCTGAGAAACTTGTCCATGCTTTTATTACCTTCTGCATTGATTCTTGTAACACCTACTGGCAGGTGCCGCTTCTAATCTTGTATCACAGCTCCAGTTGATTCAAAACACTGCTGTTAGACTCCTAACACGAACCAGCAACAGCGAGCACATAACACCCATAATGCTTCACATTTACTGGCTCCCTGTGTCTTACAGGATTTAATATAAAAGTCTATGAATAACCTACACAGATGTAAATGGCCTTGCACCAGACTATATCAGTGACCTTATCCATTAGTATGCTTGTGTTTACCCACTAAAGCCCTCCGATTCTGGCAACCTTGTTGTGCCCCACATAAACCTGCAGTCCATGGGTAACAGGGCCTTCAACTGCATAGTGCTCAGACTTTGGAATGACCTCTCTAAATTACTTAGATCAGCTGAATCCATTCATTCTTTAAAAAAAAAAAAAAAAACAATGTAAAACACATCTGTTTGGGAAGGCTTTTTTGTGTGTGCTATATCACAAATGATGTTATTTACTAGGCTTTTCTTTTATTATTGTATTTAGTATTTTACTCTGGTTTATTTCATTTTATACTATTTAATGCTTTGTATATCCTGTATCTATCTGTTTTAGTGTTCTATTCAGGGAACATTTATATCCAATGTTACATATACCTGCTGTTTCCTTCTGAAACTCTGTGAAGCACCTTGAGCATGGGAAAAGTTTCTATATAAATAAAATTTATTATTATTATTATTATTAACAATGTTATGAAATATACAAATATAGCAGTTATTTCTATGATATGCAAAAATATTTTTAGGTTTTTCTTTTTTTAAATTCTCATCTGACTGCAGACTCCAGAACCTTTCTATCCAAACAAACTTGACACTGCCTGAAAATTTTACATAATGCATCTCTGAAACTGAGTTTAAAGACTTTGAGTGTTAAAAGAAAGGTAAAATTTGTTCAAATGGCTCATTTGCTTCTTTCACTGTACATTTCGATATGGCATTTAGAAAAATGTGTAAAAAAAAATGCACCATCAAACACATGAAAAATGTAAGTGCAAACTTCTTTAACCCCCAGAAAAATGATACATGAACGAAGGCTGTACTGAAACATGAATTATGTAAACATGAATATTCTCACCGCCTGTGTTGCATTTTGTGCTGGTCTTTGTTCGGGTGCACGTCCTTCTTCTCTTGCTTTCACAGACTGGAGGATTGCAAAGGTATTCTTAGAAAAAGTCTGTAATGACAGAAAATGGTCAATTACTTCAATGTTATAGATTTAGGGCAAAACAATTTAGAAGGGATGTGGGAAATAGTGTTGCAGATTCTTAAAGTCCTTTGTTTGAAAATGTAAAATAGAGAAAATCCAAAGCAGAGGCATAGAGCCTGTGGTAATACACATGGTATCCATCTCCTCAAACTTGATCATTTCTCTGTTTATAGAATAGCTTGTGAATAGGGAATATACAGTTATTTTAAAACATGGTTTCAAATGACAACAATTACCTTTCAACCTTCATGTGGGGAAAAAAAATTAAAAATAAAAGCTACTTTGAAAATCCTGTTAAAAATCATCATAACATGTATCAATACTTTTTAGTGTTCACCTTTAATTAAGCTGGTGATGACATTCCACACAAGACTACCGAAATATGCCATAGAAATATAAATCAAGTTAGGACATTGTTTATACAAAACAAATAAAACAAACTAAGAGAGATCTATAAAAAAGAATCAAAAACTAAATTATACTCCAGAGGATGTAAATTTCAAGACTATATGCTTAGCCTTTGCAGATATTCTACATTACAGCTGGGTGACATAAAATATTTTAAAATGTATTCAAACAATGTACCACCTGAAGACACATTTAGGTGGCACATTCCTAACAGTAAGTGTGTACACTTTTTGGACAGTGGTAGTTAACACTAGAATTACCAGAGCCTATGAAAAAATTCGTAGGTCCGTCCCACCTTAAATCGCTTCTTAAAACCGTTCTCACCTCTCTGCCAGCGTCTTTTGTTAATCTAAATATGCTTATAAAAGAAAAGCTGCAAGTAGCCGGCTATTCCATTCCCCCAACGACTTAGAACATGCACAAACTTCTCCCAGGTCATGCCTTGATTGATTATCTGGGAGTGAAGTGGAGTTTTAGAGTGGAAATAATAGATCATTATTTGGAATACTGTACACACATTGCAAATGTGTTCCGTTTCTACAGTAATCCGTGTAAACACATTTTTAAAACAGAAACGTTTCTCATATTGTAGTAGTAAATGACAAAACGTAAGCATAAACTATATAATGTATGAAGCCTGAAGTCCAAATATCAAACACTTTCAAAAAAGGTACAAATATAACAAAACAAGTATGTTTTTATTCAAAAATATAACTGCAGAAAAAAAGACGCCTTAGCATGCCACATTGACATACTGTATACGTACTACAGCTGCCACAGTAGCGCAATGGTATCAACTGCTGACTAGTATTCAAAAGGTCATGAGTTCGATCCCGCACGATTCAGTTTTGAGAAGTAAACTGCTCTTATTCTTACTATTTTAGAATAAAAACATACATTTGATTTCAGTGTGTAACAGCCGGTGTAATTTATGATACTTGTAAAGGTTAGGTTTTTTTTCATTCACTTTTCATTCTCTCAGTCGTGTTCAGGATCCTTCCCTACCCCCAACCCCCGCTCCCGATTTGAGAATGCTATTTTTTTTTAAAAAAAGATGCGCTACTTGTGACTGCAATCTCGTACCAATGCTTGCGAACTGAAGTGCCTGCGTGCACTTTTCGTAGCATTACACGTCTATTTTTTTGAGCATGACCGTGTCGCTCAAACACAGGAACATATGTTGGTGTACAAGTATAACAAAACAAGTTCACTTTTATTCTGGACTATAAGTGAAGAAAAAATAAAGCAACTTACAGTAGGTGGTTGATACGACAGCTTGTGTGGTGCAATGCTAAGAACTGCTGATTTCTGATTCGTGCTATATAAAATCATCACATTCAAATATTAACAATTCCCACACATTCCTTCTACATTCACGACATGTGTACTTGTTGCAGTGTACACATCTCTCTGTGCTATGGTTCCTATTACACTGAATGAGCACCTGACATTGTACTTTCTTCACTATATAAATAACATTCGAGTATAGCGCGTCTCCAAATAAATCACATTTGAGCTATAGCGCATCTCCAAATAAAATCACATTTGAGTTATAGCGCATCTTTATATGAAAACAGCATTATCAGATGGTTGGGATCGTGAACGAGACTAAGAGAATGGGACTGAATTAAAAAAAAAAAAAAAAAAAAGGCTAACCTTTACAATTATCATGCATTTACACTGGCTCTTACAGACTGACTGAAATCAAATGCATGTTTTAATTCTAAAATAGTTCAGTAAATGCAATATTATTTGAAAACGAACAGCGTCAGATCGGGCACATATTCAAACCCGATCTGACGCTGTTCGTTTTCAAATAATATTGCATTAGTGCGATGATGTTTTTACATATATTGTCTCTTTCATTCATCTTGTGGTTTGTAATCAGTGGCCGCGTGTTTTTTCCCCGATCTTGCCAGTTCGCACATGTTGCTGTATGGTGGTGTTTCTTTTGTACTCCAGGACATGCAGAGGACAGAATAGTACAGAGCAGTAAGTTCAGCGCTATATGCAATCAGACAGACAGACAGGCAGAGAAGGCACTAGATATATAAATAAACAGGGAATGCACTGTATAATAGATATATAAAAAACAGCTAAGGGGATAGATACATAGATAGGCAGACAGGGAAGCTCCTATATAATAATAAAAAAATTACTGTTATTACTATATAGACAGACAGGGAGTTCAGGCAGGCAGAACGGCGAAGGTTAAAAATAAATTTTTTCTCCAGCGGGGAATCGAACTCGGATCTCTTGAAGTACAACAAGTCTGCTGCGCTCTAAGTGACAAAATCCTACCAGTACGCCACGGAAGCTGTTGTAAAAGTCTTGAACCTTTTATGAAAGTGTTTATTTTCTCTTTGGCTGTCAGGCTTTACACACTTTATAGTTTATGTCTACATTTTGTAACATTTATTACTAAAATATGAAAACGTTTCTGTTTTAACATTGTGTTTACACAGATTACTGTAGAAACGGAACACACATGAAATGCGTGCGTTCCAAATAACAATCTATTATTTCCACTCTAAAACTCCACTTCACTCCCTGATAATCGAGGCATGAGCTCTGAGAAGTTCGTGCACGTTCCGAGTCGGTGGGGGGATGGAATAGCCGGTTGCTTGCAGTTTGTTTTTATCGGCACATTTACAGAACAAAGGATTCTGGCGGAGAGGTGAGAACGGTTTTAAGAAGCGATTTAAGATGGGACGGATCTACGAGTTTTTTCGTAGACTCTGGTAATTCTATTGTTAATGCCTTTGTCACTTATGCATTGTAAATTCTATTGGGATTTGTTAACAAATAGTCCAAATTTGATGCATTAGTAATCAGTGTGCCTGTATAACTTATAACTCACTTAAAAATATTTTCACTGAGGAAAAGGCAACATTTGGACTACCTACCCACCATTTTATCAGAGCTCCACCTATCTTCTTATTACAGACCTGTCCATCAAGTCAATAACACAATAGATAATAATTTAAAGAATCTTTAAATATAGTGAAGTCTTGAGCCCAAGAAAGTAAATGTGATTGCAAGACTGAGAAATAGGCTTATGCAGTAGCTGTAGTACTGTGAGCACAATATTGGACAATGGTGTGGTAGATGAAACCCAGGATAAACTAGATGACATACTAGGACTGTCTACTGTACAACTCAAGTAGCATGTGAGCACCTACAAAATCTAAAAGGACTTGTGAGAATGTTTCTGGAGAATGTCTAATTAGTTATGGACAGCCTATTATTGACTTATCTTGCAACACAATATAAAAATGACAAGGTATAAAAGCATACTGGTTCAATAAGATTCACTGCCGATTTAAATCTTCAGTACACAAAGACAACATTGACTACATTTTAGAGTAAGAGGTTTGGGACAGATTAAAGAAGATAACTAAAAACAATACAAAGCACATTTAGCATTTAAGCCTTGCTTAAAGGAACAAGTTGGACTAATTCCATTAATTTTCGGCTTCGCCAAGTAGGATAAGGTGCTTGGTAACTGAGGCAACTAAGTGTACTGTTAGCTTGCCTCGTACTAGGCAAAACAGGAAGCCTAGGGTAGTGTTGTGGATTGAGAGTTCATGAAACTTATATTCAATGAGAAACAAAACCTTGGAGAAAGCATCAGAAGATTTTTTTAGCATATCTAATATTTCTGCATTCACATTTAAATTAATCTTATATGATCATTATGAAATTGTAAAATATTAAAACCTAAACTATCCATAAAAAATAACAGGAATAAATCCTGCCACTATGGCTTTTTTAAGCATATTTGCTGCATTCTTAGTTACACTATTGTTTAAAATAAATTAATCCAATGTGTCTGTAACAAAATAGCAAACATTAAAAGCCATACGATCAATTGAAAACATGAAAAATTAATAATACTAGTGGAACACACAGACCGACAGTCCAAAAATAAAAATAAAATAAAAACACAAGTTAAAGATAAGGAGCTGTTATTACATATGTTTTCTAAATACATATTTCAGTTCCACTAGATGTTATAATACATTTTATTACTTCCAGTGCCTCAAATAGAGCAAGCAGAACTTTTTCTGTATGAACTTTTATCTTTTCTACTATTAAAGTTTCACTATGTTGGCCTAGATCTCTTTCTCATGGGTGGGGGTTGACATGATTTGAACCTAGTTTTGTATGAAATGTTTAATTTTAATAAATTCAATAACATGTTCTAAAAAAAGTTCTGTTATGGCAACACATTCTTTTGTTCTTTATCGACCAAATTGCAAGGTCAATATTCTCTCCGTAGACACACACACTTGCTGGTGGCTATGCCTAAGAGGTCATTAACGGCCTATCAGAATAGATAAGATCACCCCAGATACCACAGATCCCTGTAGCCTTCCCTACCCTCAGCTCAGCTCATTCACCACCTGTGCATTCTCAGTAAGATTGCATGGTTCACAGCTATTTGGAGGATCAGCCTCATAGACCCAGAGATATCCAACATCCTAGCCGGAAGGTCAGCTTTAAACAGCTGCTCAAAGCAACCAGCCCAGTGGGCCAGAACTGCAGGGCAGTGCATCTGCAAGGATCGTTCCATCAGCCACTCTGACCGTGAGGAACAGATTTGGATGCGTGTGTAATGCTTCAATTTCTCTGTAAACTGGACATGAGTCACTATAACATAGCTGGTATGTCACTTACTCATAAATTCCTCCTTATCTGCCCTCACAGCCATCATTCTCAGTTTGTGATACAAACTGGAGTTACCATCACACCATGCAGTGCAACTCCTCTCAATGATATTCAGAGTGCCCTGCAAGAAGAAATGCCTCCTTCTGGAAACACTGGTAACACCAACATACTTTAATCACGTCTGAATTTTTTGACTGTCATTTAGAACTGTGTAGCAGAGGGTAAAACAAGGAAAAATGTGTCTTTGCTCCAAGCATTATGGAGGACACTGTAATTATGCAATGCACAAGTGTACACTTGTATAACAGTCTACTATAGACTTTCACAACGCCTCTCACTTTCTTAATAGTGGAAGCATTTCCTTTCTGTATTAAAAGGTCAAGTACGAAGGGTGTTCAGTAATATCATTCAGTTGTGTTACTGATCTGAACCTGTCACTGGGGTTCAGGGTATATCTTCTCATGCCACACATACAGTATAAGGTCATCTCATAGCAAGCACTCGCAGAGAGAGAGAACAGCAAGCACACCTACCCACGAGTCTATGAAGAAACTGACAGAATGGGATCATCATTCCGTCACTAAATTCCTTACAAGGGAAGGGAAGATGCCAAAGAAGTCCATGAGATGTTGACTGTGGTATATAGGGATGATGAACCTTTGTATAATAAAGTAAGGTTTTGGACCAAACAATTTAAATGGGGTTGGGAGTCGACAGAAGATGACCCCCATACGGGCATCTTGTGGAGGAAACTTAACAGGAAATACGGTGATAAAAATAAAAATAAGCTGGAGGCCATGATCATGGAAGATAGTTGTGTTAATGTTATTGCCCATTAACTAGGGATTTCAGCTGGTAAAGTTTCCACAATCATCCATACTCATTTGATGATGTCAAAGGTCATTTTCCCATGCGTTCTTGGATTACTGAAGTACAGGAACAGAAAACTAGTCACCAGGAATTCTGTCACAGAATTTTGAGCTTCTTAGAGAAAGTCCAACTAACCTTTTCTCACAAATTGTTACTTTACTGAGGATCAAACGTGGATTCACCACCATGATCTTGAAACCAAACATGTTCATGCAATGGAAGCATAAAGGGCCTTGATGCCCAAGAAATTGTATGCAAAAGTTGGCTAAAAAAGTCATGGCTTTCTGGGATACGAAGTGAATTCTACTGTTGGAAATCATGCCACACAAGATAACCATCACTGAAAAAACCTACACTTCAACATTGAAGTCAGCAGTTGTCAGCACAAATCTATAAAATTAGCAGAAGTCCCAAAAAACTAAAGGCTGCTATCAGGAAATGTGGCATCATTGAGCTTAACCAACCACAGTACAGTCCAGACCTGGCCCCAGTAATTATTTTCAAATTTCAAAACCTGAAGTAATTTCTGCATGGACAATGACTTTAAGGTGACAACAATGGGTTGGCTGGAGGACCAAGATGAATTATCATATTCCAAAGGGATTACAATCACTGGAAGCAAAGTGGGCCAAATGATCAACAGGGATTACATTGGAGAGTAAACATCCCTCATAATGTTTCATGTTCAAATATTGCAATGAGTGGTACTGACTGTTTCATGTTCTCCTGTTTTAAAACAATGAAATAAAACCCTAAATTTTTCCAAACTAATCACATAATACACTATCAGATTCACACTTAAAAAGGAACTCAATTTGTAAATGTTGCACACTACTGTTGCTTTTTAAACCATGACAGATGTTCTTGACTATTATTTCCTGGTGATGCTTAAATATCCCCAATGAATGCATATTCATGGATTGCCTAAAAGAGTCCAGAGTTAAAGAGAAACATTGTGTGTTTGTGGAACAAATTGAACCTCATTTGTAAAACAAGCCTTATTCAAGTGAGACTTGTTCAGCTAAGTCTTGATTTCATCTGTGTACATTATGGAATACTTCCTCTCTCCTTAACCTTTGGCCATAGAATCAAAATACAAAACCAAGGACACTGCATCTTTCAGCAGCCCCTACAAGAATATAATTTTTAAATGGTTAATAACAAAAAAAAAAAAACACATCTCTTGCTACAGGTCTACACTGAAAAACGGTATTTCTTTAATTAAACTTGATTATCACTGTAATATTCACTTGGCCCAGATATCAACATTCAATGTTTGTAAGTTGCCATTGTTTGCACACAAGAATGAGCTCACAGCACAGATTGTTTTTGGCTTTATATAGCACCTGTTCTTTGGGGAAATAAATGTTCAAAAGACAAGAAAAGGTCTGCCACATATCACCTATATGTGGATGAATGCTTTAAAATTCAGATGAATGCTTTAAAATTCAAACTAGTTCAACTTCACAGAACACTGTGGATAACAACCAATACACTTGCCAAATTAAAAGTGACAGAGAAAAAAGACATTCTGCAGCAGGATACAGAAAAATACAACCTACTGGTATTATAGATATATTATACAAGTATAAGTAACAGATGAAGAGTGACTTTTCTACATAAAAAGGCGTCCAAATAAACAACTAGTAAGTCTGCTTAAATACTAAGTAATTTTTAGTTTTCTCCCTGCTATTACTTGATGAAAACACATACATTTGCTATTCTGACCTTACATAAGCTACAGTATTCACTGTAAATCTAATACAACATTAATTTCGTGATGCTAATAAATTAAATATCTTCATCTGGTCTAATGATAATATATAATCAAAGATTTTAGGCCTTCTAAATAGGTGTGCTCCAGTCGGGTTTTAAAAGGCTGAAACTGATCACAGATTTCATATTACTTGATCAGCTGATTCCAATTTTTTTCCTTTTTCTTTTATTCCTTTAAAAATATTTTACAATAGGCTCCTGCACAACCAGAAACAAAGAAGCCGTATACGTCCTATATTGAAGTGTATTGGTGTTAAATCTTCATTTTTTATTAACAAAATTAAATTCGGTAGCCTTACTGTTCAGTGACCAAAAAAAAATACAAAAATTTAAATTTCTTAAAATATGTACAAATATGTACAAAAATATGAATCCATATATATTACATTCATACCTACACACACACACAAAAACACACAGAGACACAGACACAATCAATTAATTGGTACTATCAATTAAAGACTGCTTAAATGCAAATATACCTGCACTTACAGGTTTTCATCATTTTTAATCATTAATTGCACTACAGCTTTTTTACTGTTAAAGTATACATTTAATATATGTATACAGGTGTGTATCACCTAGACATTCATAATTATTGAAGTGCAATTATAAATATGTACAGTAAAACCTTGATTATCTGTCACTCAACAACTGTCAGTCTCCATTAACCATCACCAAATGTCATGCCTCATTTTGAAATCAGTGTCAGTTACATACCGAAGTTTTTCTCTTTTGTTAAAATTAAACTACTATACGTTGTGGCCGAAAAACATATGCATATGGTGTTGGAATAGTTACAAAAAACTGAAATTAAGAATGAAACTGCAAAAACACTTCAAGTATTGTATCAATTTATGGAGTAGGAAGAACAACCGTTGAATGATTTAAAGCATGATGTCGACAAAAATGAGAAACATGTAGAAAATGGAAACTACTGACAATAATGTTATTCTGTATTAATGTTAACGTTCTTTTACACTGTAATTTTTTTTTTTTTAATTCTGTTATATTATGTTTTGTTAATATACTGTGACATGCAGGCAGCATGTGATGAGCTGTGTAGGAGCAGATAGGGCAGAATGCTGTTTAAGTGAAAGGACTTTGTGAAGGGCTGACACACCTCTTAGGAGATGAAGTCACAGGAGAAGGTAGGAGAAATAGTAAGTTGCAATGAAGGGAAGTTTTGAGTAGCTCTTCTTGCTTTTTCTAATTGCACAGGAAGACTTCTCCAATTCCTTTTTCACAATTTATTACTCCACTTTCTTTAACATAAAGACAACTATTCTGATTGCCTCTGCTCTCACTAAAATAAATAAATAAATAAAAAGACATGCTGGCTCAATTACGTAATATCGCATGTAAAGGAGTGCTGCAACTAAATTACTGTAAAGCCTAGAAAAGGGCTGAAAATAATGTTTTTGTGATTGGCCAATTTACTGATCACGAAATGTCTTTTTTTAGTGAAAATCGGCAGCTGGAGCATCTCTACTCTTAAAGTACAAAATTTTCTTAGGTTAGTACCGAAGGCAACTAAACTCTGACTAGAAGGAAACAATGATTACACTTTATGTCTGTCTTAACTTGCCAGAAAATATATTTATGAGTGGATGATAATTTTACATTTTTGTTTAAAATTTTTATTCTAAATTCAAGGCTTGAATTTGGCATCTTTAGTTTATTAGTTGAGGGTGTAAGGAAGATTTATACATTAGGCTCCTGGCCATGAGACAGGAAACAGAACATTTGCACACCCACCCAAACTTAGCATATATGTTTATTTTATGACTACTGCTCAATTAAAAAAGTAATCACAATTAATCACAGTTAATTTTTTTTTTTTTTATCAAAATTAACTGTGTATTGATGACAACTTATCGTCTTTCCTTCAAATATACTAAAATTTTTCTGTAATGGAGAAATAGCTCAGTGATTAATTTCTAATACAAAAGTTTTAATAATCAGTTGCCTATGCATATTAAATTATTTCAGTTAGTTAGTTGAACAGTTTTGAGTAACAGGAACAACTGAACAGTGAAACACAACACTAATCAATCAACAGTTTCTTAATTTTGAGCCGTATCACAATGCCAACTAGTGTACCACTTTGATTGACTAAATTAAAATTTCAGCCTTTAACCTACTTACTGTTAGACCCAAGCATCACTCATGCTGCAAAACCAGTGCTAAAAGCGTTAGTCCCGAGTGTCTATCGGGCAATGGTATAGACGTGTCTTGCATAAGTGTTAGATCAAGAATTACTCAGACTGTAAAAAGTGCCAGTAGCGTTTGTGCAGAGCATTACTCAGGCAACAGCACAGGCATGACTTGTGTAAGCATCAGGCTCAAGTGCTGCCTGGCAACACTGCAGACACGTCTTTTCCTAATTTCATAATGGAGTCTCGTAAAAAACACCTCTCATCAGCAGTGGTGACAAGGTGAATTTGTCTTCAGGCAGTGAAACTGAAATAGACAGTGAAACAAAGTGATTCTGATAAATCTGAAAGTGAAACAAACATCACTTGCATATGTGCAGTGTGCAGATTATTATTATTTTCTACACTTCTGACTTTGTAGTTTTATTGTTTCACAGTAGAAAGATGAGATTTAACAAAACAAATTAATTTTTCAAGCCAAAAAAGCAACACGTTTTGCAAGTTTTTTGATGGAAAAATGTAACGCTAAGGATGTTAAAAATCATATGAATATGAAAAATAAGACATTATTGATTTTCTTGTCTATTTATTCAGCCAGCTGCTCAAACATACCAGTTTATTTGCATTAGTTGTTCAAGAGATGGTGTCCAAATACAGAAACATTCGCAAGAGACCCGAGTTAGAAAATGTTACTTTTTAAATTAATTTAGCTACATTACTCATTACTTTAAAAAAAGTAAGTAAATATGTATATGATATAACCAACATAAAATTACAAAGAGGCTGGAAAGAGAACGGGAAGGATTTTTGGACATCATAAGGACTGAACAGAGTTGGAGATAGAAAAAGAAATTAAGGTTGAGGGATAGAAAACTTGGGAGAGATGATGCTAAATATGAAGCATTTCAAAGAAAGATTGGGACATCTAACGTCTGAACAAATTTTGGGGACATGGCACCAAAAAAATCAAAACATTTTGGGCAATGATCATCTTGACAGCTGCTCACATAGTACAAAAAGACAGTGAAAAGAATGAATAAGTGGGAAAGGAATTTATTCTAAACACTCAGCTGTAACTGGGATTAATAAAGTATCTATCTATCTATCTATCTAACTGGTTATTACAGTATGCTACAAGAAACGAAAGATGTTGATTCCCAAATATTAAATGATGAAATGAACTGAAAAAAGTAAAAATGTGAGGAGGATCTGAAGGAACATTGGCACAAAAAACCTTCTGCAAACAGAGAAGTTTTAAGCCACAGAATAGAGATCAAAACATAGATGATCAAAATAGGACTGGAGAAAGTATTACTACAGGGCTCTATGAAGATACTGAAAAGTAAGGGAGAGAGATGATAGTCCTTTCTGGCACCATTTGTCTCTGAAAGGCTTGAAAAAGATTTACACTAGTGAGAATTAAAGCCATGGGGGGAAATATCATGTCATGGTTAAATTAATAAAACCCTCAAAAAAGCTTCAAGAGATAACTGCAAATAATGCAGTCGAAAGCCTTGACTGCATCAACGATTCAAAAACCAAATTTTAAAAGCTTGTGGCTGAATAACTAATTCACTAAACGTAGTCAGTTCTGAAGAACAACAAAGGAAAGCTGACCACAAAATGTCTTAAGAATTTATATATTCTGGAGCATGCACAAAACTTTTTATTATAGGATATTGAGAAAAAAAACTGACTTAAAACACAAAACATAAGCTTCTGCTAACCTGACTTCATCACAGTGTAATATCATGTATTTTGAAGACAGACACTCTGGCCAACTGAAGACCTAATGGTTGAATGATATGTTTCCATATGCCTTTGGCAGGAGAAAAAAAAATATACAAGTGAAATCAAATGGTAAACACAAGTAACTTAAAGAAAACTCCAAAATCCTTGGAGGGAGAAGAATTTGAACAACAGCTAGTAGAACAGTGCACCAGATAAAATTCCTCTCACAGTATGGATTTAATAAAACAAAATTTACCAGTATACTCAATGCTATTAAAAGACTTAGAACATAATTTACTTTTAAATGAAACTGCAAGACTTCTTAAATACATAGTGATAAGGATTTTTGGCCATACCGCCCATCCTAGCAACCAAATACAAAGTCAATAAAAACCAGACAAAATTGCTGCCTACACAATTCTGAAGCTGTGGTGTATAGAACAACACAAAACCAGAAAGTAAATGGGGAAGGGAGGCACATGCTTGTTTTGTGTGTGTGTATATATGTATATATATATATATATATATATACTGCTCACAAAGATTAAAAGGAACACTTTTTTTTATTGGGCCTGGCATGAAATCAATTAAACCTATCTGATAATTTTCTGGTTGGTTAAGCAGCTGAGGTCATTGTTAATCACTTTCAGCTGTATTGGTGTTCATGGACTTAACGACAGGTGCACTAAAGTGGCAACAATTAGAAAACCCTCAAAACAGGACTGGTTTTACATGTGGAGGGCATTTCAAGTTTCTCCCTCTTGATCTTTATTGGCTGGTTTTCCACTCGTGCTAGTTTTGGCTTAAATAATCATCTCTACTGGCACTATGAGGCGATTCCTTAACGCTACAGAAGTTGCACAGGTTGTCCCTGTGCTCACTGCCCAGCACCGTGGAGCTGGACTGGCATTTGCTCAAGAACACCAGAATTGGCAAGTCCGCCACTGGCGCCCTGTACGTTTTACAGACGAGAGCAGGTTCACCCTGAGCAGCTGTGACAGACGTGAAAGAGTCTGGAGAAGACAAGGAGAACGATATGCTGCCTGCAACGTCGTTCAACATGACAGGTTTAGTGGTGGGTCAGTGATGGTCTGGGGAGGCATATCCATGGAGGGACGCACAGACATCTACTGCGTAGGAAATGGTGCTCTGACTGCCATAAGGTATCGAGATGAAATCCTTGAACCCATTGTCAGACCCTACGCAGGTGCAGTAGGTCCTGGTTTCCTCCTAATGCACGACAATGTCCGGCCTCATGTGGCAAGAGTATGCAGGCAGTACCTGGAGGATGAAGGAATTGAAACAATTGAATGGCCATCACGATCCCCTGACTTAAACCCAATAGAACATCTGTGGGACATTATGTTTCGGTCCATTAGGCGCCGCCAGGTTGCTCCTCAGACTGAACAACAGCTCAGGGATGCCCTCATACAGATCTGGGAGGAAATGCCACAAGACACCATCCGTCGTCTCATTAGGAGCATGCCCCGACGTTGTCAAGCATGCATACAAGCTCGTGGGGGCCACACAAGATACTGAAAAGCATTTTGAGTAGCAGAAATTAAGTTTTTGAAAAAATGGACTAGCCTGCCACATCTTCATTTCACTCTGATTTTAGGGTGTCTACACAATTGAGCCCTCTGTAGGCAGAAAACTTTTATTTCCATTAAAAGACTTGGCATCCTTTTGTTCCTAAGACATTGCCCTGTCGTTATTTATATAGATATCCAACTTCATATATATACACACACATACACATACTGGAACTCCTTTATACCAAGGATTGTCAATAATAAAGAAAAAATGAAAATACAAGCTGATGCACATAACTCGCATACTCTTTTTAGATCCTTCTGTGGTTTCACATAAAGCAGAGTTCAACAGGTCATATGAGAAATCCTAGCATCTCCTCTCTACTGAATAATAAACAGAGGTAATCTTTAGTGTAGTGTACATAAATTAAAAATATACAGTAATCCCTCCTCGATCGCGGGGGTTGCGTTCCAGAACCCCCCGCGATAGATGAAAATCCGCAAAGTAGAAACCATGTTTGTATGGTTATTTTTATATATTTTAACCCCTTATAAACCCTCCCACACTGTTAACATTAATAGAGCCCCCTAGAAAAGAAATGACACCCATTAGTCAAACGTTTAAACTGTGCTCCATGACAAGACAGAGATGACAGTTCTTTCTCACAATTAAAAGAATGCAAACATATCTTCCTCTTCAAAGAAGTAAACGTCAGGGGCAGAGAATGTCAGAGAGAGAGAGAGAGTGAGAGTAAAGCAAACAATCAAAAAATCAATACGTGCTGTTGGGCTTTTAAGTATGCCGAAGCACCGCGATAAAGCGGCATTTTGTAGAGGAGCTTCCGTATCGTCTAGGCAAACAGCCTCTGTGCAAACAGCCCCTCCGTCAGGCAGAGAGAGTGAGAGAGACAGAAAAAAGCAAACAATCAAGCACCGCGTGGGAAGCACATCGTATATCACTGAGGAGTTTTATTTAATATGTAATACATGCTCTGATTGGGTAGCTTCTAAGCAATTCACCAATAGCGTCCCTTGTATGAAATCAACTGGGCAAACAAACTGAGGAAGCATGTACTATAAATTAAAAGACACATTGTATGCAGCAATCCGTGAACCAGCAAAAAATCAGTGATATATATTTAGATATGCTTACATTTAAAATCCGCGATGGAGTGAAGCCGCGAAAGTCGAAGCGCGATATAGCGAGAGATCACTGTAGTCTTAATTTTCTGCTAGTCCTAAAATTCAATTTCAACGCACATTACCTCTTCAACAATGCATTCAGAGAGCTGTCCTTATTCTACTAGAAAAAATGTTTTGTTCTTTCTTTAAACCTGCTCTATCACTTCACCTTATTAAATCATTTGCCCTTACCTTTTTGGCAACTGTTATTGTCTTTAACAACAAAAAAAAAAAGAATGTTTACAAGATACACACAGCAACCCTGGAATTATTGTACTTTATGTTGTTTATTGCCATTAGTTTCATATTTTAGTATTCAGAGAACAATCAGTTATTTAAAGAAACAATATTTCAAGCCTTACTGTTCAACTTAAAAGGAAGTTAAAAAGAACAAAGGATATACAATATATTTAGTTCAGGGACCTGTACAACACTATCTCCTGGAATATACTAGTAACTAGGAAGGGTCGTTGCCCATGAATAAAGAGCAAAACTCAATCATCCACTAATAGTTGAACACTACTATTTTTTACTTTAAAAATAAAAAGCCCCGATCAAATGGCAATTCTGAAAGCAATGCCTCATATGGAGCCAATAGCAATTATATTTTTAAAAATGTGAAAAAATTGAAAAATAATTGTAAAACTAGCACAGACCTATAAATCAGTTTGGCATTCCCTAAACTAATAGCAATGTGTCGTGCACATGGAAATCTGCCAAACGTAAAATGCAGACATTGCCACATGTAAGGCAGAAGCCAGCAATTCAATACCTATGAAAACAACACAAAAAAATCACATTAATCCAAACCCACCCCTTTCTTAAAAAAAAAATCCTTCTGCAATCAGTTATTTTAAATACATTATTCAGTTTAAGTGCATTTGTGAATATAAGATATTACAAATGTTTAAAACTAAATTAAAAGTTTGAGCCGAATGTACAAATAAAGCAGACACAACGTTAAGAGCTGAAAAACGGCACCCAGAAGTCAGCATCAGTGTTGTCAGTACAAGTGAGACAAATCAGAAAATAAAATAAACACAGGAACTGTCAATTTAAAATATAGAGGTAAAAGATGCTGCTTTCATACAAAGCTATTTATGACTATAAAAAGAAATGGCATTTTAAGAGTGATAACTACTTTTTCATGGCCACAAGAAAACTTACTGTTTTACAACACCTTGGTTACAAGGTCATACTGTGATACAAGAAACTATCTGCTTGAATGAACTTTTATTAATGGATTCACTATGCTGTATTAAAAACAACTACAAAATATACAAGTAAAATGCAAAGTCATATTAAATGACATTTTTAAAATGTTATAAACAAATTGGACAGGTTGATATGAAGTGGCAGAGTATTATAAAATATGTAGTCTTTTGACAGCATCATTCATTGACTCAGTTGTTTTGCTGCTAGCAATAAACCACACAGAAATTAAACAATAATTCAAAAAGAAAGCTACAGCAAAACAAAATTCAGTTACAGTATTTTTACTTAAATATTGTACTTAATGCAAAGAATAAAAAATGTAATTTATAAACAAGTATGTAATTTAACACTTTGTCTTTCATTATGGGCTGGATATCTACAATCACTTCTTATCATACCTTTATTTCCATTTTGCTACATTATAATATTATTGAATCTGTCATTATATAACCTACAGTCAGGTGAAAAAGTATGTACACTCCATGAAATGTTTATTCTTTCTTAACATATGTGGACATCAAGATTTGATCTTCACTTAAACATTACCTATAGATCAAGGTTCAATAATATAATTAACAATCATACTACATCTATATTTTGCAGTCCACTGTAAAATGTAAACAAAAATGTAAATAAGCGCAAACTTTACAAGTAGAAAAAGTAAAAGAACCCATACATTTATATCCTGAGCAAATGATTAAGACATTATTAGAGAGAATCTTGGAGGAACCTCTTATTTAAATCTCAGACCTTTACTTAGATTTTCTCTTGGTTGCTGAAGTATATGTTATCACCATACCTAGATCTAAAAAGCTCTCTTAGGCATGTTTTCCTGTCCAGAAGGATTATCAGTGCAAGACTAAAGTCGACTCATGAATTTCTAGACAAAGACCAGGATATCTGGAACTATGTGGTCTGGACAGATAAAGCAAAGAGTTATTTTGCCACAAAGACTTGTCTGGCAAAAACCTAAAACAGCATTTGACCAGAACCACCAGACGCCAGCTGTAAATCATGGTGGTGCAAATGTTATGGTTTGGTGCTGCTTTGCTGTATCAGGGCCTGAGAAGTTCACCATCATATAATCCACTATGAATCTTTCATTGTACCAGAGAGTGCTTGAGGTTAATGTGAGACTGTCTAAGCTCTACTGAAAGTGAACCTTCCAACATGATTATAACCATGAACATACCAGTTAATCCACTGACAAACAGACAAAAAGAAATAAATAGAGGGTTCTGAAACAGCTAAGTCAAAGCCCAGATCTGAATCCCACTGAGTCGCTATGGGAGGATTTGAAATACAGGTCATTCCTCAAACATTTTACAGCTTAAATAATTCTGAATGGAAGAGTGGGAAACATTTTTCCCCAATCAATGACAAAGATGGTTAGACAGCTCTAGAAAATGCCTACTTCAGGTCGTTTGTACCAAAGGTGGCAATGCCAGATTTTAGAGTTAAGGGAGTATGATTTTTCTACATACAGAACTGGCATACCTGTTCATTTTTCACTGCATAAATTTTGTACAGTCAAATTAGCCTTGTTCTCTTCCAGCTTACATAACCTTTGCCTAAAGAAATTCTTTAATTGAAGATCAAATCTTCATATGACCACCTATCTAAAAAAAGGAAAAAAAAAAAAAAAACATTTTATGGAGTGCAGTTACTTTTTTCATGTGACTGTGTACCTGACAGTGTGTCAGATTATCTTAACAATGGTTTGTAGCAATGTGTGCTTGAATATTAAAAGTATTATGAATTCAATTACATTGCTTTTTTGTTACAATTGGCTACTCACCTTCCAAACTACACTCAAAGAATAAAGACAATAGGTCCAAACCAACAGTGCCCACTTTCCCCCCACTAAATATGTATCAAACAAACCTGAAGAATTAACTTTAAGGAATTACTCAATACTTTTCATGTGCAATCTTATAATCACAAAACTCAATTAAACCTAAGCACATTTTCAGAAGAACAAATTAAGTTTAAAACACCCCACCCTCTTAGAAAATGTCATACATACACATATTGCAAAAGAGTAAATTATAGTACTCACAACAGTTAAGTTTTATTAAACAAAACTGTATCACTTAAACAAAGAGCACTTCTGCCATCTAGAGAGGGAATAAAAACCACATAGCAGACATCCTACAGTAATGAAGCCTAATAAGAGACCTGTAAAACACTTTTCACATTATTTCCTGATCATACAGCTAAGATAATTGTGTTTACTCTAATTATTGGCAAACACAGCAGTGTTCCTTTCTTTTTCTTCTTTTTTTGAGTAATACAGTGATCCGATTATAAGACTGCAACACCCCTCTAGACAGAGAGTACAAAGAATAATGAGTTAATCTGCTGTGGCTGTTAAATAGGTTTGCATGCAAGTCAAAGTAACACTATGGATTGTAAAACACTATTTTGAGCTTAATCTAAAAATAAATTGCCTGAGGTGCTGTGCACTGATGACTGAAATGTCATGTAATATGCCATCTGAACACAATGATTTTTTAGAACATGATGATACAAACGGTTGCAGTGACTAACTACAAAAATGTGGCAGCATTTACTTGGGGCTCATTTTTAAATATTTAAATAATTTTAAAAATTGCAGTGCTTTTTTTTTTTTTTTTAATTCATTTCTATTACATTTCTTACTAAATGAAAGGGTTACTTTAAGGTGGATTTTAGCAACTAAAAGATATGTAATTTCAATAACATTAAAGCAGTGCTACAGCTGAAACACTACATGAATAAAGACATAACAAATGTTACAGAAAGTCCACAGAAAACTGCTAGACTGACTCCATGACAACATACTTTGAGATGTGGGCAAAGCAAAATGAAATTAACCTATAACAGTATCAATATGGGGTGGCACTAGTTCCAGAGATGTGGGTTCAAACCAATCAAATCATCTATGTGCAATGTATATGCAATCCCTATCTCTGCATAGTCTTTCCACTAATTTCCCAAATATATGTTAAGTAAACTTGTAAATATAATCTGGACCAATATGTGGCTGACTCAACGGGGTCTTGGAGGGCCATGGTGCTTTCTGGTTTTCTTCCAGCCCATTTTTTATACAAAACAAATAAATGACTGAAACTAAGCAAGTTTTAAAACATTTGTGCTATACTATGCATAATCTGAAGGTGGTGTTTGACTCTGTTTTAAAGGATAAATAAAAGCCACTTCTAAATCTACTTACTTCCATTTAATGAACATCATACAATTTCATCCATATATTAATGTCACTGCTTTTAAAATACTAATTAATGCTTTTGTTCTTTCTCTCATGAACCATTGTAATGCTTTACATGTCCGCCAAAACTATCCATATATAATCTTTAAATGGTACAGAATTCTGCCGCTTTAAATTTTGAAAGGTACCAAGATGTGTTCAAACAGGAAATGAAAACTCCACAGCTGAGAATCAGCACTGATGTCCCAATTCTACTCGCTTCTGATTCACAATGTCCCCAATTCGATACCGATTTTATGTTGACTGAATTAGCATGCACCAATATATTTGAAGTGGTGGCTTTTGTAGAGATTACTTAAACCATGCATAGAGAACATTAAAATAATGTGACAAACTTCAGTAATGCTTTATTTGAAGAGTATCTACATAGCAACTTCATAACATATTCTTAAGCATGGAAAGACATTCACGAATAAATACTTGATGAACAGTCAACATTAGTATGTGGAAGATCTGGAACAAAATATCATTGCTCTAAAAACCTTTCACAGCACAGTATTCATTCAAAATTCACCATAATTTAACATATGTATCGACATATCACAGTCCACACATATTGGGAGAGGGGTGATCCTTGTTTTAAGACAATACAATGGCATCTACTTTATAAAACATCTGTATCATCTTGAGAATAACATTGTAAAATAATCAAATAAATAAATAATCTTAAATAAATCTTAAATGTTATTCAATAATCTATTTGTGTGTTGTGAATCTCCATGTAAACGCCCTTCAACTAAAATGGTAGCCAAATATATTCCCCTATTGGACATTTAAAATAATCCTGAATTAGTCTAAAGACACAGCGGGAAGACTCGCGTCTTTCTATAATTCTACAAGTTACACATATCTTCAGTTGCTCATTTGTAGCAGTCACGGTACTCCATCTTGAAAATGTGCATTTTAAAACAAATATCTTGAGTTGATGCTTGTTGACAGCAGCATTGAATGAATGGAACATTAAAAGAAAAGGCCACCATGACTGACAGCGCCATGATTATGGAGCTATCTCAAGTCGGTTGCTTTGAGCACAAGCCACTTTTGTATCACAGGTTGCTCTGAGAATTCGAAAAACTGCTCACTTGCCTTGCTGAGAGGGTGCATTGCTAAATTTTTTTACCGTAGCTATACTTCTGGCCACATGCTTAAAAAGAAGCAACATTGACTGGACTTGGAAAAACAGAAACTTGTGATTGATGTACTCATGCGACAGCACACTGTAAATGCTAGAAAGGTTTTTGGAACAACAGAGAGTCATCTTAGCAGCTCCGTATATAGGCAGTGGGGTGGCTCCCAGTGTGACTGTCATGCAGCACATTTGACTGCAACACATCCACCATAGGTGCCCGGTCATTTTTAATGTGTTATTGTTACGTAGAAATCTGCTTCCCTGACTGTTGCAAGTTAGAGCTAGGATACTCTCCCAGCTGGCCTGAGAAATGAGGCAATGCTTTACTTAAGATCTTCATAAAGCCTCGCTACAATAACTTCACTCAATTGCTTTCTGGTTGGTATAGCATACCGCGATTCAAAGACCTGTATCATTTGTCAAAAGCGCTCATCTTCAAAAATGATGTAGGGTCTCTCATCTTTACATATAAAACCTGCTATAAATTCTGTTATTTTTTTGGGCATGAGGCAAATTAAACGGAAGCTTGAAGATACTCGCCATCTCCATTGTAGATTGTTTAGGCTCTGCTTATTTGGATGTTTGTGTGTGGCATCGGGATAAATGATTTCTCAAATTTGTTGTTTTGACCTTATGAATAATATTTTGGATGGAACTGGGCAGTGGGAGGTTAAATTAATTTTAAAATTTTTTAACCTCATACTGCCCAACTCTCACCAAAATGCCACATAAGGTCAAAAACCTCTGCAAGTTTTTCATTTTAAATTCAAATTTATTGTTGAGAATGCATAGATAAGTGTTAAATGTCAACACTTACAAAGTTTTTCACACAACACCATAATGGTGTTACTTACCTCAATCCTTTAAAAAAATGTATGAAATTAACATTTTACTGGTTTTAATGGGGATTTCAATACATACACTTTAAAAGGAGTACTTGTTCAGTTTGGTTCATTATTACTAACACCTGCCAAATCGTTACACAGCCCTGGTGTGGTGATTGATGACCAGCTTTCCTTCAAGGACTATGTTCCTTTGGTCTTGCAGAATCACGTTGTACAATATTCACAAGATCAGAACATATCTGATAAGAGCATGCTGCACAACTCCTAGTCCATGTGCCAGTCTTGTCACGGCTGCACAACTGCAACTCTCCGCTTGAAGGAGGAGCAACGGCACGTGTCACCAAGGATCGCTGAAGATGGTTGTCAGCATTTGGATACAATTAAGAGAGCAAACTTTAAAGAAAATGATGAATTAAAAAGGAAATAACTTAAGCATTTCAAGCTTTGACAAAAATATAAAATTCTTCAGAATTTCCTTGTATAACAGAATAAAAAAAATCACGACTGGTCTCCCCTAGACTTTCTAATATACTCAGATATGGGGAAGGATACTGAAGAGTAAACTGCAAGACAACGATTATATTTTTATGCTATGTACATTAAACAACCGTTAACAAAAAATCTAATCATATTAATATATTGAAAAATTATTATAAAAGTTGAATAAATCGGACTCTGCAGCTGCATGAATAAAAGGTAAACTGCCACTTCTGGTTAGCTGAAATAGCCCAAAAGTTGATAGAAATCTACATTTCACATCTAATACTTGTATGCAAAATTTGGTTGACCCAAGTGAAGGCATATTCAAGTTATCCAAAAACGTTTTCTTCACCTCAGGGAGGTCTAAAATGTCGAGGTTCTCCAAAATCGACATGTAATCATCCAAAGATTCCAATACCTTTCCTATACATCGTATAAGAGAAAGTAAAAAGAATAGCTCACTAAATAATGAGATCCAATAAATTAAAAATGAGACTATTTTTGTGAAATAAGCTCAAACAAAATCCTACATGCACAGGAGGCAAAAAGTGGATTGAGACCAAGTGGTTGAGAAGCGCTGGTCTAATGGATTCTACAATTTCTGTCTAAATTAAACTAAATAGTAAAAAATGGAAAGACTTATGTTGACCACATCCCCAGTATTCTCAGAAGTATGGCTAAGAATAAACAGTCATGCATAACAAAATACTAAAACACTTACAGTAACAGTATATAAAAACAATGTATTCCATTCTGAGGGAAAATGTCTGATATACAAAATGAACAATCTTATGTTAGACTATAGCTCTGCTGCCAGCTTGAAGCCGATCAGGTACTACACAACTTATTTCAGTTTAAGGTTCTCAAAGAAATTGAAACACACACACACACACACACACACACACGAAACATGAATCTTATTAAGCCACACATCACAGTAAAAAGAGGTTTGAGATTTCTAGGTCTAGGCACTAAACAGATGTATATTTATAGATTTGCAACAGGTTTTATTAATTTACACAGGGAAACACAATGGTGTGAGATGTCATTTTTAAATATCACATGATCACTCAAAGCTCATGCTACTGAAGTCCACCAACATTAGAAGGACCAAAAATGGTAAAGTGCAAATTGGCACTGATGCAATAAATAGTATCTGACCTATAGAACGACTGATTTACCAAACTACTCAACATGAGATATGCAGGCTGAAAATACACAAAAGTAAAACAAATGCTTCTTTAAGCTGACTCAACATTGTCTCCCAACCATTAGGCTGATTTATCAACGCATATAATAAACAAGTATGTTATCTCAGCCTCGCTGGCGATACAAATTATACTAGCAATATTTTAAAATGTCTCTGCTCACAATATTTTCAAGTATCAGCAAAACTGTAGTCATAAGTATCCATTCATAAAACTAAAGCAAATTTTAACTGTTTTGCAACTAAAAAATATTTTGCTAATAAATGAACTGGTCAGCTGCTATTTTGATGAATCAATCAATCAGAGGTTTTACATAAGTTTTGTTGCGGACTGCAAGGTCTAGATTTACTGCACACGTACATATTCTTTGTCAAAAAAAACTAAATCGGATTCTGCACTGATGGATATGGATTTACAGAAGTCACAAAAAAATAAAAGAAAGTAACTCTAAGATCGCTACACCAAAGATGAATGAAAGAGGGACCACCTTTACTTTAATGGGTTTTCTTCTCAGGTACTCCCATAATACAGCTATGCTCCTGTAACAAATCAGCTCATTTTTACAGACCATACAAGACACACATTTTTTCCTAGTTGTGATGTCAAAACAGCTCTCCACTTCGGAGTTCTTTGCTTTCTGACCATCCTGTCTGCATCCTTCACATCATACATTTTGTGTCAATGAAGGGACACATGTATTATGTAACAACTCAACTAATCAATAACAAATTTAGTCAGAAACTGTTTTCATCATTATTATCAATAAGATCTAGAAGATGCTGATGTACAGTATTAGAAAATATATGGCCTTTCTTAAGTCTGAAAAATTCTTTTCTATCTAAGTAACATTCAGCACATCAGGGTTGTGCGATATACCAGCACTGTAAAGGTACCAAAAACACAATTTAACTAGCATTTTGTTAATTCTGACAACAGAAATAAATGGGAGATAACCCAACCCCCCCCCCAATGCTTCAATATCATATATGTATTACATCTAGTTCAAAATCACCAAGGAGGAGTCGCCCTGCTCTTCAAACATATGTTAATATAACCACAATTTAGACTCCATGGAGTAGTCTTCTCTCAGCATCTAGCCACCAGTCCCTGTAATGAGTGAAAGAAGGCATGCAGTTTAGGGGCAGGAAGCGGGGATGAAAGCAGCTTGAAGGCGGTTTGTTGGGTATGGGAGGGTTTGCTGCCAAGTTATTTGTTTTAACATTTGTGTCGATCCAGCAACAGAGTACACCAACATGACAATAACTTCAATCATTTTATTTAAAGTGTGGTTTTGCCATTAAAAATCATTATGCATGTCATTAATTCACTGACATCATACTAACTCTGTTGTATGTATCAAGAGTTTTTTTTTTTTTCTTCATAAAACTCAAGCTCATCCATATTGCTCTTTCTCTTCAAGCAAATAATCCAATGTAACCCCTTGGCATTCTTCTAATCACCAAGACAGGAATGGAGCTTCTACCTAAATCATGCACCTAACAGAAGATGTTCTTTTGTAACCTGTATGCTCAGCAATATTTCTAATGTGCAACCTTTAACTGCTCCTTCAGATTCTCCCTCACTATCTCCTTATTTACATATAATCTCTTCTCCATACATTTATGTCAATGAGACATAACCAGCAGCACTTTCATTGCATCCTTTTTGAACTGTTTTGAAAGACCATGGTTTCATTGAACAATATATCCATTCTTTCTGAAAATTTTACAGAAATCTATTGTGCAAACTGCAAAATCACAAAATGCATTAAAACTTCCTCAGCACATTATCACAACCAGAGTCATTAACCTGACTTGCTAGGAATGAAGAGAATATGCTGTTTACTGTGACACTTCAATGTTAAACAGTTATTTTTAAATAGGAAGCAATTCTAAACATAGTCCAATAAGCATTTTGTCACAAAGAAATGCAGCTGTGATTTTACTGTCACTCAGCATTGTTTCATAAAGTTAAAAAAAAGAAATGTACAAATAATTGGAATCAACTACTTTCAGCAAAATGTACATCATAGACAGGCACTTCTGTATGTGCTTAGTTGGCTGTCTCAGCACATGAACTGGTCATGTTAACCTTCACTGAGATAGCTGTTGATAAAATGAAAAAGGTAGCCTCCTCATCCTCAATGTGTTTCTTGCTCTTCATGTAACTTGCTATTGCATCTTCATTCATGTTCCTCATTGTACTAGATTTCCCAAATAATATATATGTCACATGTTCTAGTCTTTATCTTTTTGCAGGCATTGCTTGAATTTTAGATCTTTCAGCCACCATACATACAATACAAGGTTACTATACATACATTTAGCCAGCATTCTGCCATGGACGTTAGGCTAATGAACAGCTCACTTTAAAACTCCAGCAAGAGAATCTGACACAGTGTGTAAAGTACAAGCAAATGCAGTAAGTTTTTAAAAACTTTTCTAACTTGCAAATAAAATCTATACTAATAAAAGGCAAAGCCCTGACTGACTGACTCATTCTCCAACTTCCCGTGTAGGTGGAAGGCTGAAATTTGGCAGGCTCATTCCTTACAGCTTACTTACAAAAGTTAGGCAGGTTTCATTTCGAAATTCTACGCGTAACGGTCATAACTGGAACCTACTTTCGTCCATATATACAGCCATAGCCTGCAGCTCAGTCACCGTGTGAGGCGGAGTTGCGTCCCGCATCATCACGCCTCTGAGTGCCTGCCCATATAAGGTAAATATTCGTGGGTGAAGGACTGTGCTTAGCATATTCATAAGTGCAGCTACTGCGGAAACCCTCGGACGCTGAACAAGCCTTTGTACACATATCAATAGGAAAGCAAGGTGTAAATCTTAAGTTTAATTTACATTCTTAGACACGCTGCAGGCAAATCCAAAACTTAATACCGGGAATGCCTATTAAACATCTTAGATTCACGAGTACCGATTTGGGTAGTGATCACTTGGATAAATGAAACCTGTTCAAAAAACGCATTACACAATTGAGAAGTCAGCAAAAGAATATGAGGCGAGTGACGCATACAAGCGTATTCGTAAGGGCAGCTACTGCAGAGACAAAGCACGGTGTAAACCTTAAGTTTAAATTAGGTTCATAGAGACGATGCCGCTGGCGTTTGTCATGCCTATGACGAATAAGATATTCGCGAGATACAAGTTTAATGCGAAGACGCAGGGTGTAGACAAGATTTTTGATTACTTTGTAGGGGAGTTAAAATTGCTGGTGAAGGACTGTGCATATGAAAACGAATAGGAAAGGAAGGTGTAAAGCTTAAGTTTAAATTAAGTTTATAGACATGCTGCCGCTGGCGTTTGTCATGCCTAAGACGAATAGGATATTCGCCAGATACAAGTTTACTGAGAGGACGCAGGGTATAAATGAGACTTTTGATCACTTTCTAACAGAATTAAAATTGCTGGTGAAGGGCAGTGCTTATGCAAACGAAGATGAGATGGTCAGGGATAGAACAGTGTTTGGCACAAACTCAGCAAAAGTGCGAGAGAAACTTTTAGGTGCCGGGTCTGAGCTAAAATTAAATAATTGCCATGGACATCGCAAGATCGCACAAGATATTCTCGAGATACAAGTTTAATGAGAAGACGCAGGGTATAAAGCCTTGATGCTTAAGACCTGGTGAAGTCATGAAAAACATGGAAGGACGAGTTCAGATTATAGACAGACCTTGCAATGCCGGAGGCAGAGGAAAACACTAAGGTCAGATTATTCCGTTATCTTATTGGAAAGAGCGGCAGAGAATTGTGTCAGGCGCTGACCGGTGATGTAAGATCTCATGAGTTAACCATGAGCTTGATGATACGTAAATTTGATGAACATTACAACCCCAAAAAAAAACCTGAAACTGTAGAGAAGTTCAGATTTTTTTTTAAGAAATCAGCCAAGGGGAGAAAATATAGACAACTACGTCACAGATTGAAGAGTGTTAGCAGGCATATGCAATTTCGGGGAGATTAAAAGTTCCCTTATACATGACCGAATTGTGCGCGGAATCAGTGATGCAAGTTTGCAGCAAAGACTACTGGGAGAAGACAAATTGACTTTAGAGAGGTGCATACAAATATGCAGAGCCACAGAACTGTTGAAGGAGTACAGCAGAACAGTCTCACGGGCTTTCCCATTCTATACTTCTCCCAGTGCGTCTCTCTAAACCCTCCGTGCGGGAACATTATCATAAGGCTTAACAATTCTATTGTTACACCTTCTACGTGCACTCAACAGTCCTTATTATGGAGTCTTCCTTGCTTTACCACTGGCTGCTTCTTTCCATTCACCTTCCTAGCTCTTTATTTAAACAGTTTTCCTTCTCACTTTTCCGCTCCTTCGCGGTCTTCTCCCTTTTTGGTTCAAAATATGCGCCTCCTTGACTTTTTACAGTCAGTTCCCCTTATGTCACACCATGGTAGGTTTAGCACAAGTTACTACCGGGAATGCCTGTTAAACATCTTACATTCACAAGTAGCGATTTGGGCAGTGAACACTTCAAAGAATGAAACCTGTTATCTTTACAACGGTTGACAAACACGGAATGTAACTTCAAAACACCACATCCTCCAAATACGAACCTGATTGAAAGAAATAATGATAATCAAATCCTTGATGACAGCAAGACTCATAACAGTGACAAAACAATTACATTGACAATCAGGTTATGTTATTTTTAAAATGTTTCCTTTTCTTTTTCAAAACTTCTTTAACATACTACTTCTCCGCTGCGAAGCGCGGGTATTTTGCTAGTTACATAATAAAGTAATGACAATTCTGGGGTAATTGTTTTTTTTTAAACTTTTCAAAGCCTGGAAATGCATTTTTCCTTACCTTTTCCAGAATGTCTAAGAGAAAGATTTAATTTCTAAACTTTACTTATGCATAATAGCCCATTCAGTAGAAATAATTTTACTATTTTTAGTACACTGAAACTAAAAAGTGTGCTCAATTAGTATAATGTGTCATTTGGACTTGTTGAGCAAAAGTAAGAGAAGTGGTAAGCCCTGTTCAACTTAAAACTTTCCTGCATTTCACTCTTTAGTGAGCATATACATTTTTACAGGGTGCATACATTTAACATCATAACATTCCTATAACATATATCCACTTCTTTCAAATTTTCAACATAAAATCAGAAATAAATGGCTGATGATAGAATAAAGAACAGCACATTAAGAATGCAAATCAGCCAATTTGAAATATCTTCACTTCAAAGCTAAACCCAATCAACCCAACAGTGATGACCTTGTATTATAAACACTAGCTGTGCTACTACCCATCTGTGGGGATGAAATGTAAATAATCAACGTAGACCTTAGCGTTGTAATGTGTCATGCAACGTATATGCCTCTGTTATATGCTATTTGGTAAAGGATTCACAAAAGCATTAATGTTTGTAATGATGTACCATCTACTGGAATGACACCTGCCATGCATATTAGTAACAAAAAAAATTGTGATGTGCCATCTTTTAGAATGACTGAGGCATAGCATCCAAATGGACACACAAACTTCTGTTTATTAAGATGTATCACTGTTTTTGTATGTTCCATTATGCGTGTGCCTTCCATGTATTACTAAAATAAAAATTCTACAAAAGTTATGGATTTAAGGCAACTGCAAAAGTGCAAAGAGAGCTCGTACCTTTGAAATACTGTGTAAGAAAAAGATAGAAATAGCCACAATATAGATGCTTTCAAATACATCATTTCCATGGGGATCAGAAAGCATGTCTTCTGGCCAACATAGTTTCAAAAAGGAAATAATAAATAAAAACACATCAAAATGAATACAACCACAATAGCATTAAAGGCAACCTACCATTTAACATCAGTACCTAAATGGCACAAATGCAACACCTTCCTCATCTGTACTGCTCTAAAGCACAATTCAAAGAGAATGCGGATGCAGATTCCTACTTTGACCTCATACTTAATCTTGAAATGGACAGAAACATTTTTTTCAATAAAAGCTCCCAACTTTCTTCTCTGCTGAGAGCTTCTATATATTACAGGGCATAAAATTCATGCGAGTCTGTAAACCAAACTTAAAGCATCACTGACATAAGTATCCAAAACAGAACGAACGGAGAGGTCATGACTAAATCACTAGTATATTAAAGTGTACATTCAAGTTATCATTTTAGTGAACCAATAATGTTAGAATTGTAATTTTTAAGGTTCAGCTCTTCATAATATCTTCCATTTTTTAAAAGACACCTACAGGTGATGCTGGGCATTGGTAAGCAGGCATACGACACCATCAAACAAGTACTCCAACTCTAGTTGTACCCACTACATCCACAATTTCTCTCTACATTAAAGTAGGTTAACCACTTAATCTTTAATGCAGAAAACCTGTACAGGCTTTCAAGGATATACAATTACTGTTATATGCATAAATCTATTTAGTTTAAAAGGAAATAAACCTCTAATCAGATTACATGCTACAGGAAATTCAATCCAAGTTTAATTGCAATTTGAACAACAAGCTCTGGCTGAACAGATTTTCAATGCATCATTTTATTTAGTGAAACTGTCACAAGCACAAACTTTCCTAAATAAAATGTTAAGTCAAACACAGTAGATGTGATGCTTTGCCTATATTAAACACAAAAGACGGCCGACCTCCTTTCAAATCAATCAGCATTCAGGTCTTAAATAAGTTTACACAGTCATGTTGTGATGTCAAATGGAAAATTTTTAAATTCTAAAATATTCAAATCTCAGAAGATAAAATGCTGGAAACAAACGTGTACATCTAAGAGTTCATACTCTGGGTCCTGTGGCAGTGCACTGTGATTGTATTAAGTACATGCGTTTGTGCAGGTTTATTTTTCTTTTGTTGCTTCTTAATGTGATCTAGAAAACAATATGCGGTGTTAAGTAAAACAAACATGAATGATCATTTTCACTCTCACTGGAAAAGCCTGATGCACAAGTGACACTCAATCTTTCCTCCAAATCCACAAACAGCATTCAATAAAAAAAAAATATTGTCATTGTGCCTCACAGTATGTAATGCAAACTAATTTTTGATAGTCATACTGTTACAGCAACATCAAAAACTAAGCAGGACACAAAAATCACTGTCCAAAGCAACACCATTAAAGCGGAGCAACAAACATCAATAAAAAATATTACAGCATCAAACTTAAACTACAAATATTGCATAAACACGACTGGAAAACAGAAATAACCATTCTGCAAAATACTGAGTAACATTAAGTTAGTAGTGTATACTGACGAGGAACGCAAATGCTTATACATGTCAAACAGAGGAATATACCCATTTATGAATTTATTTAAAGATGTTCTGTAAAAAGCCAAAATTTCCCCCAGAGACAAATAAAATTCAATGTATCTTAATGCCAGTACAGCCATGTGCCAACCTGTGTCTTCATTTGGCCATATATTGGTCACAAAGTGTACAGGTCATTGCAATTGAGGCACTGTGGTTCTGGTGTGGGACTCCAGTAAACATATTTTAACTGCCGGTATGGAGTAGCACAAACTAATATTCGCGTTTCGGCTGCCTTTTTTCAGGGTGTCGCACAGTTTCTTTGAACTGCACCACAGTTGTGTTCCAGAAATGCCATAGGTGAACCATTTGTCATTCATGTGTCACTGCTTCACAGCAATTGATGCTTTATGGGGGACCCCTACCAAAAAACTTACTGTTCATGTATTGGTGCTGCACAGTGTTCCTTTTGTGGCGATCTACTGATACTTCATTGGGGAAAGCTTGTGTAGTGTAATGGGAGAGAAGAAATGGGCTGTAAAAGCAAAGTACTAGCTTATTTATTATTCCTACCTGCTCATCAGCTTAATTAAAAAAGGGAATATGAATATAAGTACAAATGGCCTCAACATGATCAGCTGTAATTCGGCACACGCCTGAATACTCATGCTGAGATTATTTGTTGCTGCTAATAAAAATATTTGTAGCCTACATATCTCTAGAATGAGGGAGTAAAACTCTGGAGGTCTGAAGAGGATGTTTAAACTACAGTACACAAACAGTAAGCACAGTAGGGTTGGGAATTAAAATCATTCTTTTTGATTTATTGGACAGCAGCACTGACCACTGCACAACATTTAAATATTTACAGTGGCATGCAAAAGTTTGGGTACCTTTGCTTAAATGTCTGTCACAGTGAATAGTTATGTAAGCAGAAGATGAACTGTTCACCAAAAGGCATAAAGTTAAAGATGATTCATTTTTTTATTTTAAGATAGATTATATTTTCATTTCTATCATTCACAGGTACACAATACCAAAAAAAATTTAAAAGGGCCTGAAGCAAAAGTTTGGACACCTGAAATGGCCAGTACTTAGTAACACCCCCTTTGGCAAGCATCACAGCTTGTAAACACTTTGTAGCCAGCTAAGGGTCTTTCAATTTTTAATTGGGGTATTCCATTCCATTCCATTTCTCATTGGGATAAATAAGCACAGTATTACAAAGGTCCAACCAAGCAGAACAGAAACTTTTTTTTTTTTAATAAAAATGTAATGCTGTTTTATTTTCCTAACCATGGTTTAACGTTACTGTGCCAGAATCCCTAGTATATTCGTAAAGATTATGCTACAGCAATTCTCAGTAGGCTCAGGTTCACGGACTCCTTGAGTCAGAGTTCTAACAAGAATAATAAGGCCCAGGGAAGACAATTCAACCTACTGTACAATGTCTTGCCCTACAGCTGGCCTACTTAGTCCTTTACTCCGAAAAATAATTCCAAACATGGAACAATTTTTTGAATATTAACAATTCATCATATAAATATTTTTCGGAAATGTATTGGCCTAGCTCCACCTTATGCTGTGCAAATAGCTAGTCTGAGGTCAAGGTGTGCAAATACAATGACACTGTTCACTGAGCTGCAACGCTCCCACTCTTTAAAAGTCTCTTTCCGGATGTATCTTAGAGAATATATTAGTCTTGCAGCTTCAAGCAACATACTAAAAAGTCATCTTTCTTCATGGCCTTTTTTTAACACATTCCGCTCTTTCATTTTTTAGGTTTCAGCATTTTTTACAGCTTATCCTAAATTCCTAGTTTGCCTTTCTAAAACTATTTAAGTTTTAACTGCTATAATAACCATAACAGAAAATTGATATCTCTCACCCCTAAATTTAAACACACTTTTGTCTGTGTAAGGAAGTCCATTCCTTGAGTAAAATATTGTTACTGGCTACAATTCTCTCTCTGTTGTCAATTTTCCTTATAAATGACTGAAAAAAAAATCATATTGGTGAAATGTGTAAATTCCAAGCAGACAGTACCCAGGAACATGAGTCCCACTAAGAATATTGAGTCTGTAAGGCGGCAGCAGCAAACAGTCACATGCAATTTCCTACTAAAGTTTATTTATTTTTTCAGTTAAAGAGCTTATGTTCTACATTTCTGTACATGTTTAAACCAAGATGACAAAGTCACAAGAAATTCCATCAGCTTAATACTATGACTTGCAGTTTCTTTAGGATAGAAAATTAAATGTACAGAATTCCATTTTAGGTATACTTCCAGTGTGTTTGGGGTCCTTATACTCCATTAAAATACTTTTAGGCTAATAACTCTCTTTCCCAAAACTATAGCATGATGGATCAAAATCTTTTTATATTTCTCAGGAGCTGTTATTCCTTTAATTCTGTCAATGGTTCAGAGACTCTGCTCAGAAGTGTTCCCAAGACCGTGACAGAATCATCTCTCAGCTTCATAAGAAAAGTATTTTTACCATAATTACCAACATGGTGATCAGACCACAGTTTGAGTGAAACAAGAATTGGAGGCACATTGTTATTATTACCTTTCCACTGCTCTGTAGGATTGTTGTTCTTGTTCGCCATACTCGCTCCCTACTGACAATATCACGAGTTACATCCACTTCTGCATCCACAAAACTTCTTTGTTTCAGAGCTGTGAAGTCATCATCCAGGTCAGTTTTGATAGTTGACCTTTTCTTTGCCATGATTTTAGCTTTAATAGCAGCAATCTTTTCAACTGACATAGCTTCTGAAAGAGATCTAAGAGAGCAAGAGACCAATTAGAATCAGCAGAAACACTAATTATTTTTGGTTAACAGTTAATATATCAAATGTGGCCTTCAGTTGTAACACTGTGACAAAAATAATTAAGAATAATCATGTTTGAAACTAAAAGTGCAGAGAATAAAAGACGTATAATATTAAATTAAAAGAAATTATCATCAAAAACATACCGCGAAATTACTGAAATGGGGCAGTGTAATTTCCTATCTAAAATAAAAGTATACTATGAATAGAAATGAAAAACTTACCTTACCAAGGTCTTGTCTGAAATAACTTAACTAAAACACTAAATGCATTCTGTATCAGTCACTTTGAGACACCAATTCTGCTTGATAGAGATCCAAGAACACTCCCAAATTCTTAGTTTCATCTTTTGCAACATTTTGCCATATCAATTTGGTTGTAGTGTTTCAGATGTCATTTGTTTAAAAGTAGGGAAAATGCACTTTTGATTTGACACAGGAGACCAACTTTTCCTTTCACTTTCTGACACTTGACAAACAGCACGTTAGATCAGTGTCTTGATTTATCATGAAGCACCAAGCAAAGAACATGAAGGCATTTTCTATCAATTGATTTATGTTTCTGCACATTTCTGAAGTGATGCCACAGAAATATAAACAGTTGAATAAGAAAGGTCCTGCAGTGACTATGTAAGTGCAGTCTAGTTTGGAAATACTGATGGAGGTATATAACTGTATATATTAATGGGCAGATAGGTAATTTTAACATCCAAAATACTTGGTTCAGCTTGTCTGCAGGCCACATCTTAAATTTATTCTTTTTTTTTTTTTTTGTAAATTCAGTTCTTTTCACTTGATCACGTTACACATGCGTTTACCTTCCTTCTCAATAGCTATTGCCAAACAGCCAGCGGACATGCATGTGGATGATGTTACATAGTCTACAGAAGGAACATTTCAATTTTCAAATTTGCCTTGTCGCCATGCAACACATTTTTCATGGTATTTTTGTTAAAAATCTGAGGATCATCTATGGATGGGCGTGTCCATGAAGGTTATGGCTTAGTGGGAAGCTTTGGACTACAGTAATCCCTCCTCGATCGCAGGGGTTGCGTTCCAGAACCCCCCATGATAAATGAAAATCCGTGAAGTAGAAACCATATGTTTGTATGGTTATTTTTATATATTTTAAGCCCTTATAAACTCTTCGACACTGTTAACATTATTAGAGCCCTCTAGACATGAAATAACACCCTTTAGTCAAAAGTTTAAACTGTGCTCCAAGACAAGACAGAGACAACAGTTCTTTCTCACAATTAAAAGAATGCAAACGTATCTCCCTCTTCAAAGAATGCGTGTCAGTAGCAGGGAATGTCAGAGAGAGAGAGAGCGCGCAGAAAAGCAAACAATCAAAAAATTAATACGTGCTTTTGGGCTTTTAAGTATGCCGAAGCACCGCGATAAGGCGGCATTTTTTAGAGTAGCATCCGTATCTTCTAAGCAAACAGCCTCTCTGCTCACACCCCCTCCATCAGGCGCAGAGAATATCAGAGAGAGAGAAAAGCAAAAAATCAAGCACTGCGCGGGAAGCATATCATTGAGGAGTTTTAGTTAATATGTAATACATGCTCTGATTAGGTAGCTTCTAAGCCATCCGCCAATAGCGTTCCTTGTACGAAATCAACTGGGCAAACAAACTGAGGAATCATGTACCATAAATTAAAAGACCCATTGTCCGCAGAAATTCACGAACCAGGGAAAAATCAGTGATATATATTTAGATATGCTTACATTTAAAATCCACGATAGAGTGAAGCCACAAAAGTCGAAGCGCGATGTAGCGAGGGATTACTGTATCTGCATTTTGCCACTATCATTTTGCCTTGCCATCAATACAGTTACAATTTATCGTCATCTTAACCTGTTCATAACACACTACTGGTTCACCACCAAAGTAATCTTTTTATTTCTATGCTAAGGGGCAGTTTCACCCTTACAATACGGCCTTTTCTTTTTACAGTATTGTAGTACTACTATATTAGTGATTATTTTTATTTTTGAATTATTTTTGTCAGATTTTATCAAAATTACATAGTATACATATAATAAATAAAAATGTTTAAATGCTTAATTTACATGAATGGTACTTACATTTTTCCTAGTATCATTATATCTTATTACAGTAGTTTGTGAAAAAGGATTTATCAGAAGATAATGTTGAAAAAGGCAATGTATTTCCAGGATTGACTGTGTCAACAGCTGAGGGATGGCATATTGTTGTAATATAGAAGGTTATAAAATAGATGGTTACTGAATTAAGTGATTAGCCTTCCTTATGAATCTATCAAGTCATGAATGAAAATTTGCTTTTTTCAAATAAGTGTGGTTTAAATAGAACGAGTCACATTTTAGCGATATGTCTATTCGTTCAAAAAAGCCAGGATAAAGAACTGTCATTGGAAGTGCGGTATAGATGCCTCAATGCAGATAACAGTTTCAAGATGCAGTGTTTTAATTATATTAAATAAGCAGGATTACAAGGGGACATTAATGAAATAGAAGACTTCAATTGCTTGAATATTAACTGGGAAATAAAAGTATAGGTAGGAAGGAAAAAAGTTTGGGGTTGTTGTAACTTGAAAGTACACATTACAAGGAGGACTTAGGACTCATACTGTACTATAAAGAACCAACAAAGAAGGTAAACAGGATGTTAGGTTTCACACCACAATTTCTCTAGTAGAACCCCATTAACGTAAAACAAAGGTTATTCATAAGCTATTCAATGCAGTAGCAGGTACTCATATGATATACAGAGTCCAGTTCTTGTTTCTGTATTACACTACAGAAAGCTAAGAGAAGCTAGATTTATTACTGGACTAAGTTATCAGCTATAAAGGAGATGGAGAAAAAAGGAGACACAATATAGGGTGTTCAAAGTTTTGAAAGGAATTAGTAGGTATTTTAAAATGAGTTATTCCATAAGAACATAGAGAAACAGATGAAAGCTGGGTAAGAGACTCTTGTTTGATGATGCTGATGTGCTTTCTTAAGAAGTTTTTGTTTCAGCATTAAAATGTTGCACAAATGCAAGAAAGTTTTTGTTCAATTGGAGAACCACATATATAGGAAATAAATTACCAAATAGGGTAGTAGATAGCAGTATTTTGCAGACTTTTATAATGACAATGGATGACATTTTGCAAACTAGGTTGTTTGAAAGTTAACGAGATATGCTGGGATACATAGTCTGTGTAGTGTGCATCAACTATAATTAGAAAATATGTCACTGTGATTTGAGCTTTAAAAGGTTGTTTATATGTAAATGTAGAACATATTTGCATAAGTTCGGCATTGCTTTTACACAGATACAAGTATTTCTCATATAGATAATATAAGACATTATTTGAATAGCAAAATAATAACTTTGTAAATATAAACATGTAGAAAGAAATCGTAAAAACATGTATGCAGTCTAGAATTACTAAAATATCTGATTTGAAGTGAAAGAAAGAGGTGAATATCAAAATTGTTATTTTTTACTGGGTACATATTGTAAACAATATTTCAAAATATATAAAGTATTATAATATTTGTTACATCCAAGTACTCTTGTTGGAATTTATCACACGATCCAGTCTTGACATATTTTTACTGAACCAAGTCACCTCAACACAGCAAAATACAGTACAATAGACAAGAAATGGCCTTATTCCTGCTGTAGCAGATTCATGTTCGATGATTTTGATGCTTTTTATAGCTGTTTATTTAAAGAAGATAAAACAATGCTAAAAAAATGCTTCTTTCCTCCAATTTTGTTTTGTCCTCTGCCTATGTTTTAAGGTATTTTAAGGAAGCAAATGGGCTCAAGCTCTTTTACCTTAAGCATTAGACTTGAGGTAAGGAGTGTCCCTGCAAAATTGAACCTGCTCTAATAAAAAATAATCTCATGTTAAAATATACCAAGAATTACATTGACACACTTCCTACACAATCATTTAGCGTTAAGCCTTTCATCCTTAGCCTATCGTTTCTATTTCTATTCTTCTTAGCTCACCACACAAACAACTTAGGCACCTAAACATTTTTACGTTATACCTTAGTTGTTTAATGAAAACTGTGGTGGGCTGGCGCCCTGCCCAGGGTTTGTTTCCTGCCTTGCGCCCTGTGTTGGCTGGGATTGACTCCAGCAGACCCCCGTGACCCTGTAGTTAGGATATAGCGGGTTGGATGATGGATGTTTAATGAAATATATAAAAAAAAAAAAAAAACAACACTCTTTTTACCTAATTTGATCTGTTTGTACAATGCCTTCTTTGTGCCCTTCAAGACGAGCAGCCAATCGCTCTTTGTCAAGCCGTACACGCTCTTCATCCTTGAGGCAAACAACATCATTTATTTTCACATCTATGTTAATACTGTACTTTTAAAAATACTAAAGTGAATATGAGGAAAAAATAAAACTGGTATTAAGTTTAAAACATTAGCATACAGATACAGACAGAATACAGGAGACCATAATTATTAATTTATTACTAGCAAAATAAGCTTTATAAACAATGAAAACAAAAAATATGTGAAGACATTAGAAATGTGACTGTTTTAAGACAGGAGAAACTCAGAAAGTAAAGATGTTTTTGGTCTAACAGCTCGACTATACTGCCCTCATGTGGTAAAGGTGAATATATATTAATAAATCATAACCAGAAACACTAGTTTCTACACTGCATTATTCTAAGATAATGGGTCATAAACAATGTTATTAAGTATGATTATGAAACCACTATGTATGAGGAAAGAGAGTGTTAAAAATAAGCCTTTTGCATATGTCTTAATTTCACTTACAATATAATTTATGCTTTCTTTCTTTTCATCAAATGGATGTTTTTCAGTTTAGTTTTGAGTAACTATGAATTGGCTTTCAGGAAAATATCAGGCAATAAAGCAATATTAAATAAAAAAAAACAGTAAAACAACCATTAGAAGTAAGTAATGAGCAAATACCTATTTGAAAGTAAATGTAAGCATTTAAAATATCTTAATATCTTAGAAATGATGACAATAATAAAACAAGTAGAGCACAATCAACAAAATCAGTTATTGAAAGAATTACAAAACCATTAAGAGTAATAATGAGCAATACACATTGCATATGTCTTACCTCTATCCTTGGCTTTTTTGCTTCTGACGATATATCATCTCCCGCTCTTTTAACTGCAAAAAAAGTATGAATTTATAAAAGACTGCTGGAAAATAATTTAATCTCAAATCAGATCAATTTAGAATCAAAAAAACAAAAATGTATAAGTTTGGGATGTGGGGGTAAATTACGAGCTCCTGGCAAAAAATTCCATGAAAATGCAGGGAGAATATTTTGTGCTAAAATGACAGCTTTAAAAAAAGTCAAAAATAAATGGACATGGCTGTTGATATAGGTTCTGCAAACCTGGAGTTAAAAATGATGAATTTGAGGGCTATCACAATAGCTTCAAAATGCACACAGTTAACCAGACAAAGAAAACAGCAAGTTCATCACCTTTTTGCATAAGTGGTTTATTGAGTTTAATGCAGCTAATTGAAGCCGCCCAGAAGATAACTGACCAAATTCAAGTCCTCTAGATCAGTGTCTCCCAACTTCGTTCCTGGGGGCACACTGTGGCTGCAGGTTTGAGCTCCAACCAACTTCTGTTTTTAATTGGACACCTGGGCTAAATAAGTGATGTGTTATTTCCCAAGTTCTGTGTTTTGGGAACAATATAGAAATTAGAAAGCGTGTGGTTACAAAAAAAAATAATAATAATAATTAATAAATTGTATATAATAAAATGTACCAAGCAGTTATATGGGAATAATGTATTTTTTTCTTTTTAACAATATTTTCATCATGATTTTCATTCTACTTTTCTAGGTGTTGTAATTGCTTAATTAATCCATTATTTACTAACTAGTGGATCTGATGCTAAAGTAGTTGCAGCCTTTGATTATTCAGTGCTTGCCAGCGTGTCTGCTCTGCTCATTTTTAATCGTCATTAATAAGATACAACGAAGGAGAAAAACTGCACAAGGGGCAAAATCTATATATATAATTCACTATGGCAAGACACCCATGGAAAGCACGCAGGAAGGGGCGTGGATTCACTAAGCCACCGACAAGTGAGACACCTATGGCGCCCGCAGGGAAGAGCCACGCCCACCAACTCAGACGTGACGACAAAGAAAAAAACGGCATCATTTATATTCGCCTGTCGTAGAGGCCACATGCACCTCCGACCCACGTTGACTGTTCATAGAGGCATGTTTCTCGTGGAGGTGAATCGCCATATGCAGCGTGTAAAACGGTTTGCAAGGGGTATCCCATGGGATCCTTAAAACATTCCTTTACAACTGAGATTAAAACACAATGAAGTAAGCAGTCTATAAAAACCGAGTTTTCGGTTACGACGCACGACCGCGTGCACCATAGCAAACTGTTTTACATGCTACATACAGCTACTACCGTGGTCGGGTGTCTTGGTTGATTATATGGTAAATGGCCTGTATTTGATATAGCGCCTAACTAGAGTTCAAGAACCCCCCTAGGCACTTTACAACACAACAGTCATTCACCCATTCACACACACATTCATACGCTGGTGATGATAAGCTACTATGTAGCCACAGCTGCCCTGGGGCACACTGACAGAAGTGAGGCTGCCGAACACTGGCGCCACCAATCCTTCCGACCACCACCAGCAGGCAAGGTAGGTTAAGTGTCTTGCCCAAGGACACAACAGCTGCATTCTCATGCCGGGAGCCAGGATCGAACCTGCAACCCTCCGATTGCTGGACCACCCGCTCTACTGACTGAGCTACTGCTGCCCACATATATAGAAAGGCAGCCAAAACCGCACAGAGCAATGAAAAGTCTACGTGAGTCACAGGTGCATCCGGACTGTGCAAAGACGACAATGACTCGAATGACGAGTTGGAGGTGGGCACATGAGCAGGCAGTGCATACTGAACGAGAAATCAGCAGACTAGCATGACGGAGGGAGGGGAGTGGACATCCTTCTCCTCTCCTCCCATCCCACCCTCCGCGCCTGAGAGGCGCACGGACAATTGGGTGTTGATTCGTTCCATGCATTGTTACAATGTTGCTTTTCTTGCTGATTTATTACATTACCGATTTTTCAAATGTTAATTTTCTCCAGGTGCTTAAAAATCATTAAAAAACCGGCTTGATTATGCGGTGTATGGAATGCCGCGGGTTGGCTAGTATAGTGAAATCAATAAAAGAGAGTTAAGCATTTAAATCTATAGCAAAAGCAGAAATATTTCTAAATGTCTTATAAATGTAAAAATCATGCTGCTGTGCTTTTCTGAATGTAGGATAAAAGAAAAATAATACCAGTTAATTAAATTAGATTGCCGTTATCAGGTGTTGTCACTGATTAGGAATCTGGTTGGAATAAAAACCTGCAGCCACAGTGTGCCTCCAGGACCGTGGTTGGGAAACACTGCTCTAGACAATGTGGTCTAACAGATGACATTAAACCACAAAGCAGCTCACCAGAACAGAAGAATAAATAAGTTAAGCTTACATATGATAAAAAGTGAGCTCCTCTGAAGACAACGTGATGATGCATTAGCAACAGTAGTATTTTTAATAATTTAGAATACTTGTGCAAATCAATAAGTCAGACAACAGTGCAGCCACAGCTATTAGAAATGAATTTATATAGATACAGGCGAGTAACTATTAAGTTAACACCTTTATGGCTCTTTATTCAAGATAGCATCTCTTCAAGAAAAGGTACATCATTCCCCTGTCCCTAACCAGCAGTTACATGCAATGTTTTAGCAAAGTTTATGTCTTCGATTTTTTTCTTAAATACAGGGTGAGCAAAAATGAAGTACCACATTTCACAAGATCACTGCACGAGGCAGAGGCAGAGACAGCCCAGTGGGTTGGGGTGGGTGTCCTATGAAACGGGATCCCTTGTGGTTTTCAGTTGGCAACATGCCTTGGTCCAGTGTACACCGTGCTTTCGCTGTCTAAGCTTTCTTCAAAAACAACTAATCCATCATTACTACGAAACGTGCCTTCCCAACGCACTTCAGTATTCCTCCACTGTACGAACACCTGAAAACATCCAAGCCAAGCTGTAAGGGCATCAATTCTGCAGTCTCCTAGACATTCTGTGTATAAACATGCTTCCGCTTTAGGCATTTCCAACACGTCTTTGAGGAGGACTTTGCATGAAGACCTTCATTTCCATCCATACAAAATGATGGTAATGCAGGAACTCACTGAGAGAGTCAGAGAGTTGTGCACAAACATTCTGCAAACCGCTCATCAAGATGCCATCGGCATATGCAACAACTAGGCATATTTCCATTTGAATGGTTGCATAAATAAATAAAATTTTTGCTATTGGGCTGAAACCAACCTTAAAAGAACTTGATCAGAGACCCCTGCACAGCGAATGTGTTAATAGTTTGGTGCGCTGTTGCAGAATTTGGCATCATAGTTCCCTACATTTTTGAGGAGGAGGGAGCAACAGTCACCATCATTTCAGAATGTTACATTGGAATTCTAGAGACCTTTCTGAGGCCCCATCTGGAAGAAATGAATGTGATGGATGCCTGGTTTCAACAGGATGAAGCAATAGCTTATACGGCGCAGGGATCCATGCACGTTTCCAGGGAAGATGATCTCCTAGTGTGGCGATGTCAGGTGGTCTTCACGTTTGCTTGATCTCGCTCCATGCAATTTCTTCTTGAGGGGCTCTCTCAAGTCAACAGTATACACACACACTGACCTCAAAACCTTGCAGCCCTCAAGAACGCTATTTGCTTTGAAATGGCTAAACGAGTCATGCGAGCATTCAGAAATTGTCTAAAAGAATGTACCACTAATGACGGCCACCACCTTGAAGGCATGATTCTTAAAACACAGTGAAAAAAAAATCTATTCTGTATACCCTTTCTTGTATTGTAATGAAATTTATATTATCTTGTAGCGTTTTTGTAGAACATGCATTTGAAATGTGGCACTTCTTTTTGGCTCACTCTGTATATGCACTTATCTGCAGAATACTAATATGATTAAAATGATGCCAATCTGTAACAAATACTAAGAAGTCATTTTCATGTCCTTTTACATTTCTCATGGAAGTATTTTCCCAGCTTCAATCTAATAATGAAAACTCTATACTAAGCAAGTGTATTCAGAAAACTAAGAGATATTTTTGGATATGTTGTGCTTATAAAAACTGTGGAACATGATTCTAACATGGGCATATTCTTCTACCAAAACTGATGTTCTTGGGGTGACATGTTGCTTGTGCACAGCTAGATAATGTACTTAAAATGTATCCAATTGAACGAAAGGTACTAATTACAAAGAAGGTTCAACCTCAATCCATAAAAAATAAAAAAAAACATGTTAAAGGGCTTTATTAAATATATTTAGAGAATGAAGTCTGTTTAGAAAGTGTAAAATACGTACAAAATATGAAGATTTTAATAACAACAGAAACTGGTATAGGTGAAATGCTTTTGGTCTTTACATTTGGCATAAGTATTCATATAATGTATGTGGAAAGATAATAGTACTTAAACACAACACTGAAATGTGTGTTCAAACTTGCACTTAAATTACCTTCAAAAGGTTATTATGCACACTTTAAAAATAGTGTCATATTCAAGAAACTTTCTAGAAAGCAACATACCTTGTGTGGGTCTTTGCAAGCCAATCTCAATTGGCGCACTTCTGTCAATGCTTGCAGAAGTTGCTAGAAGATAAAACAAAGTTAATTTTTTTAAGGTACAAAGTGTGTCTACCAAAATTAAACTTTGCTCATTGCACATAACAAACATTATCGCCTCCTAAATGATGTATGATATGAACCAAACTTAAGACATAGTAGATATGTATATTGTCACCTACTGCAATATGACTCTAACAACATTAAAAAAATCTAGGATGATCATTTCTTTCTGACATGGCAAAAACAAAAAAAAAATTTAATTCACTTCTATAATGGCATCAAAGGAATGAAAACATGATATACTAAAAAGAAATTTACACCAAATTATATTTACTCTCTAAACCCTAACAAACAAGTTCTCTTAATAAAATTGTTATAGTAATACTTTGAAAATAAGGTATTAAAATCTAAAAGTTTCTAACTTCAAAGCAACCAAAAACATTATTTTAAATAAAACAAACACTTCTTTAAACTAACCCATTTTTCTATGGTGGACTTTAGGGGTGGCATACATTTAAAACTTCTTTGGCGTCTGCTTGAACATTTTCTTTGCACATGACATGCCCTTCTGAGATAAAAACTTTGGGATTACATACTAGGAAACAACCTAAAACATGGGCATTCTGAAAGCATCTGCATTTTGCTCCATGTATAATAAAACTGCAGAATTACGCTATGTTTTGAGCTCTTTTTGTCTTTTTAACTAATTACTTGTGTTTATTGTATGCCTAAATTTTCAGCAGGTATTATGAAAAATTTTGGGTGCAACCAAGAATCACAACATACTGTATCCACTATGCAGCAGCTAATAAATTAATCTGGACCACAACACATTTAAAAAAACGTCAATCATTAAGCTACCTACAGAATAGAATTGAATTTGAAACATGCATTATTTGTACATTTGACCAATACCTTTGGTCTTAAAGCAAGAGTTCTGATGAAGACTTTTTTGGAAAAATTGTTTATTAGAGGGAAACACAGTGCTTTTCTCCAGTTCTTACTAACACCTCTTGCAACGATTAAAACTTGTTTGTTTTTACTCTAAAAGTGTACAATCAAAATACAATATGACAGGTTGAATTTTGTTATGCACAAATGAAGAACATGCAAGTCTTCAGCACACAAGTTTGTATAACTAAGTTAAAAAACCCTTAATAAAGCACTGTGGTGCTATAAATGTTCTTTTCACAATTAATATATAGCTTTACTATTAAACATTATGTGTCTTAACTTTGGTCACAAGAGAAGAAATTTTTAGGTTTAAAAAAATCCATCTACAAGCAATTTAAAATGTCCTAGTCAACTGTAAAACTATATTCTATACTTACAGCTTTCTCCATTCAGATAAGCTAAGAGATCTTTTCTGTCTGGTCTTCTTACAACAGGAATGTTTTCAGTCTAAAAATAATATTTAGAATATATCCCAGTTAACCAATAACAAAAACGGTGCACAGAATTTTACCACTTCTTAAAATATATGCCAAATAATCAGTGTCATCTTCAACAGAGAAAAGAGGATTCCAGGATGCCAACCATAATACACTTTTCCACCCATCTTTCATTCAATGTCTGTGTTCTTTTGACAATTTTAACATATGTTTGTTATTTGAAACCCTATCTCTACTTTCTACGGCCACTGACTAATTGGTGTATAATTGTTTCTCACAAAGACTAGCCCTAACATTACAAAAAAAAAAATATGGCCTGAACAAACAGTAAGTCTGCATAGTGTTTCATTTTAATAATTACACTTAATACTGCATGATGTAATTTTTTCTTTCTTTAAGAATGGGTTTGTGTTTTAATTAGTGTGTTAAGATGTCAAATGAAATGTCATTATGTGAATATAATGTGAGTAACAGTTAAGTAAAGCAAAAGCAGACATTTGATTGTTTATTTTACCTGAGCATCATGTTACTTCAGGTACGCCATGCAATACTGCCATAATTTTCCATGTGTTTTTGCTCATCACTGCAACAATCAGCCTGTTGTTATCTTGAACGGTTTGCTTGTACTATCATTAATAAAACGCTCAGCCATCGCCTTCTTAAACACAAACATATACAACACAGTTTGGGACAGCTTTTCCTTAAACCCCTGCTGTGTTTTATGATCAAGAGATGTACTATGTGCAGATTTCTGAACACTTTCTGGCACCCTAAAGTACTGTTCTGTTCAGGATCCTGATCTTGTGCATTCTTAAACTCAAGACACCATACACCTTGTTTTGTGCTAAAGCTATCAAGCAATCATTAGAGCAGGGGTGTTGAACTGCAGGCCTTCATTCTAGCCATCTTCCTAATCAGTGACCAGTTTTCAATGCTAATTAACTCCTTTTCCCTTCATTTTAATAGCCTTGTTTTTGAGGATTTAGTGCTCTGAATGTATTCCTTTCTTCATTAAATGACAGCCAAACAGAAATGAGATGTGAAACGAGCAAACAGATGACCAGCTAAACTGGGATTTCAAATGCCAATTAATTTCACTCCAACCAATCTCTTAATAAGAAACTGATTTTTGCTGTTAATTAAACCAGTCATTTATTTCCATGGCTTGCTGCTGCTCTCATTGTCACACCAGACATTTCCCAAACTGTTGATTTTCTGTTTTTTCTAAGAACACAGTCAAAATGTTTTGGTGACCTGAGAGATCAACCTTACCGAAACCATCACCTTTCTTTATTACCAGATATTTTATGATGGACACAGCTGGTCATGTGGCGGCTTGTTTTGTGTCCAATTATGTTGCTAATTAAGGAAAAAGAGACAACCAAGAGGTCCGAGTCAAGTTAATTAAAACTAAGGCAAAAGAAGTTAATTAGCAGCAAAAACTGGTCACCAATGAAGATGATGGTTAGAATGAAAACCTGCAGCCACCACGGCAGTCAAGGACCGGAGTTTGACACCCATGCATTAGAGTAACATAAGCTATGACAGTGGGAAGTGACTGCCATATTTCTGATTTTCCATTTATTATGATGGCTTTAAAAGTACCATTTTAATGAGAATTTTCAGTGTCAGCAATGCACAGTCACATCTGCCAGTGGTTTTAAGGTGGCTGCAAGCATACAATAAAGGCAATGTTTGTCTGGGTTTCATATTTGCATAGCAGGCAATGCAAAGTTTGTTTACTTTTTCTTTGATCAAGTTACTTTGTACGCACAGAGATTCCCACTTTGGTGAAGTGTCACTTTTACTAAATGTCTTTAGTTTTCAAATGCACAAGTCACAAGCCTTTCATTCTTAGTGGATGTACTGCAAGCAAAATCACAACATAACTTTCATCCTATTTTGAATATATTTATATATGTATTTATTTTTAATATGAATATTTATACTTAACACTAGGATTGTCAAATTAGATAAACAGTGGCAATACATTATTTTTTCTCTGATGCTCCCAATTTGAAAACTGTATGTATGATGAAGTCATAGTATTTATTGTTTTACTGATATAGTAAGATACACTAACTGCTCTGGCTTCAGAATATCTTAATTTTGTTGTTTGTCAAAAACTACAGCAGGAGTGAATATTAAGACATTAGCATTTGCTATATTTTTTGATGTACACGATTGTGTATAATGTTTTATTGACTAATATTTTATGAGCGATTTATATGTGGTAACTAACCAGCTTTTACCATAAATAGCGCATATAATGCTGGATATACGTATATATGTAAAAAAGAAAATGTTTGTGTTATGCTGTAATACATTTGCTTCTTATTTCAAATATGAGCAATGGTGTTTTAACTTCTTGCTCCTCCTGAATCGTTTTAACTGTCTAATTTTTGGTTTCTTGTCATGATTAAACTGTGTTGCCCAGTGAAGTGAATCACTTGAGTTAAAACGGTTTTGTTTGTAAAACTGAAAAGGACTCATTCCTTTCATGACTGTTTTATGCTGTCCTCATAAACAGTCAGTAGAAACCAATAAAATTACAAAGAAGAGAGAAGAACTTCACAGTAACAATATTGATTAGCAGTTTTCTGCAACTACAATCTAGGCAACACGAACACAACATAGCTGTACAAATGTGAAATGTTCGGTCACAGATGGGGGGTTTACATAAGCCATGGCAGAACTGCAACTTTGAGAAAAATGTACAAGTGTAAGACAATACACCAGCACCACTATATAACAATTTAAACAAACCAAAGATACTCACTGCAGCTCGACGCACGTAGGAAGGGTGAGGAAGATGGACATTGTTAAGAAGGAACAAGATGGAATCCAAGGTGTAATACTCTTTGGGTTGACCCTCTTTGCCTGTGCTAAATTGATAGAAGAAAGAAAAAAAAACTTGTAATTTGATCAACAAAAACATTTTTGTTCTTAATTTTTTTTTTTTCCACAAATCAAAGGACGGGTTATTTGATTGATTAGTCTGAAATGAAGTTTTGTTAGTTCTTACACAGAAATAAAAAAAAACCACTACTTATCAGATTACAGGTCAAGATGAACCAAATACAGATTAAAGAATTTACATATTTTTAAATTATCTGTAGTACTAAAGTAAATCATTAATATTAATTTTAACTTGTTTTTTAGCTGTTATGAGTAAATGCTTCAAAAAAATAACATGAAAACAGTAAAACAGATTATTACTAGAGCAAACAAGTTGGAAAGAATGAAAAGTAGCAAAAATAGAGGCAAAGAAGCCAATCCCTTCCCCAACCATAGTATGGCACCCTTTTTCTCTCTCTCTTGTACATAGCTTTTCACTTTGGTTTATGTATACTTTTTTCCTTTTCTAAATTACACTTTATTTTCAAAGTAATCAAACACCAGTCAAAAAGAAATGGTTGTTCCAGCATATGGATTTTATTGGCTATATCAGGAAATAATTTTTAAGAAATTAATAATACAGGGATGTCTTTCATATTCACCATAACAGTGCTAGCACAGCTCTGTTTTATATAGTTCATTGGAGGAAATACACTCTTTACCAAAGAGTACACTTTACAAGCATATAACATACTTGCAAGTACTATAAACTATAAAATTCACATCAAAATATTGATGAATTTCATCATACCATATGACAGAAACAAAAGGAGAAAAAAAAATTCGGAAAATGTTATATTTGCAATAACTGAATAAGTAAACTGTTGCTATTATAATAAAACTAAGCTTTGACACTCTGATTCTACCTAATGTTATACTGTTTTTTTACTTATGCATTCCAAATTTGTATGTTTGACTACATGTTCAGCAAAATGACCACTTATTTGTAAGACTGGCTGCTACAAAACAAGAAGACTAACACAACCATAAGCACAACACTGTAAACTATTAAATAGGCCATCTTATCAACCATTTAAAAAATGAAGTTAGATTGGCTTAAAATAGAAATCCATGCTGCTTAAATACCACATGTGTGTTTCAAGGCTTGCATAAAAACAAACATACATTGCTTGCTAGCCCACATTCACAATTAATCAAGCACCACATGTCATACAGTAAGCTTAATCACTCTGAAGATGGCTTATAAAACGGGTTAGTTTAAGTAGTTAACTAGGTTTAAAACTAGATTTAATCAGAGACTACCTGTGGTCTACAAGTATTACTCAAGCAGTCCACAAAATAGAAGAATTAGAACAAAGCGACTTTTAAATTCTCGAGATACACAAGTTAATTACAAACTCACTCACTCACTATAAATATAACAATATCTGCACCACTGAATGAACTTTAAACAAACCTAACTGATTTTCTTGTGGCCAGGAACAATAACATTTCATTAACTTTGCCATGTGTGGACACAGCACACATCCCTGTGGAGCACAGCACAATACCACCACCATTTGTGCTTAATAAGACTTCTTTTAGTTAGCTGTACACTGCTAAATTACTAAGTTGTATCATACAATGACATTAACAACTTTTATGTTGTTCCTTTCTGCTCCACTCTATTGCACTCGTTATGCTAACCCCCTCATTTTCTCTTGCCTGGCACTTCTTCAAATATTTGGTATATCTCACATAAATACTTTTAGTATGATAAATGTGGTAACTGCAGTGCAAAATTGTGGCAACACGTGTCTGCTAGCCCCAAGTGCTCTCTAGATTGTTGAGTTTAGCAAATGCGTCTAACAATACCTGACGTACCACTAACTTACATTAAAAATATTATCTTTTAACTGGATCAATATGCTATTTAAACATATGTAAAATTAGACATATATAGACAAAAGACCTGTGTGCATTTGTGTTCGTGTATGGAGCAGTCCGTTCTACTCACACCCAGCACTTTTACATTTTTTTTGGCGCTTGCATGCACCTCAATTCTCACTACGAAAGACGTGTGTGTGTGGAGCAGTCCACTCTGCTCACGCGCAAACACAACCATGGGAGGTGTGAATTCTACAGAAGATGTAGAAGCTTGCACAAGTGTGACTTGCAATAGGTGAGATGGCATATGCATGCATTTTTACATTTTTTCAGTGCTTGCATGCACCTCACTTCTCATTCAACCCAAGCAGACAAACTCAGCTTTGTGGTACATGCATGTTGTACGTTCACACAACGAGCTACCATAAGTTTTCCTGAGACAGGTTCCAGCCTGTCCTGCCATTGCTGCACACGACTATATGCCCATCTCAGACAAGATATGACTTGTCTTGGCCCACTTAGCAGACGCCTCTGCAAGTTCACCAATATAGTAAAACTGCTAAGGAGTCTTCGGATTGCTTTTTTGTCCCAAACAACCACTAACAGCGGTTTTTCATAAAAAGAAAAGAAATTCAATCTGAATATGGCTTGATGTCTCATTTTCATTGGTTAGAGTGCGAGAGATTTTTTAAATTAAAAAAGGATAATATAATCTATGTACTTCTTCATTTGCTATCTTCGGATTGCTGATGAAAATAAGTCGCTTTCAGAATTCAGATAAAGTGAAATGTTATTTCATTAGGGCCGACAAAGTAAACACGTTAATAACAGCAAGCAGGCCGATTAATGTAGTGTAGGATGAAGGTCTGCGCGACATAATTCGGACCGCGTCCAACGACCCAACTTATAAATTACCCTCGAGAGCCACAGTCATAACTAGTATACAGCTCTATGATTCAGAGAGGGCAAAACCAGCTAAGGGGTTGGAGATAACAGAGACCGTCATCCTTACTGGTGACTACTGGACATCACTTGGAAATCATAGCTATCTATAATGGGGTACAACCCATTATATCGATAAACAGTGGAAACTGTATTCACGTGCTTAGACGGTCATGAAAACATCAAAGAGACATCATGTCGAAACATGTGCCAAACATTTTATGGATGTAGCAAAGCAGGGGAACATTGAGAATAAAGTAAGCACACTCAGTACAGATAGTGCACGAAATTTAATTTCAGAGGTGAGACAGCTGCCTTTCAAACACTTGCCATGCATCGTGCAAAGCATTCAACATTCTGTCACTGTGTCTCTGCAGAATAGTGCATTTGATGTCGTACTTTCCAAATGCCGAAAGGTGGTGGGGCACTTTAAGCGCAGTCCATCAAATACTGCAGAACTTGAGAAAAAGCAAGTCGCACATGGCGTGAAGACTGAGACACTCATACAAGACGTGCCGACTAGATGGAACTCCACTCTGGATATGGTGAAGTGTATGTGAAAAAAAACAACCACTAAGAGATGCACTAGCCCTACATAAAACTAACGTGGTCATGCCAACAAATGCTGAGCTGGAAAAACTTCAGAAGTTAGAGGCATTGCTCGAGCCCTGCAGGTAATACACACTTTTCTTTTTTAATCTTCTAGCAATCTCGCAAGCGGTCTTTGAAAAATGTCCGTATCCATCGGTCATTGAATACACATATTGGGAGTGTGAATTCTCTTACTTTACTTCTTTTTTCATACTGTTGGATATATTTGACCAGTCCTTTAGCATATGGTTTGTCATAAGTCGGATTGATGTTTATGCCATTTTTTATGTAGTAAATAGGAGTGTGCCAAATTTTGTGAAGGGATGTTCGTCTTTTACGATACAGTATGCAATGTTCACTTAGATTTTAAGAACCTCCTCATTAACTTTTATTTTTTTGTGTGTCATTAGCAGCGGTCACAGATGATGACATGCCATGTGGGTTTTTTTATTTACTTTGTTTTGTGAAAGGCTATACTTATATGTTATTCCATTTTAAAATCGGGTTTCCAATAATGTACTGTGCCTGCCAACATTGGATTGATCATATAAAAAAAAAAGACTGGGGAATTTTTAGCCACTGTGCGTTAAACTGGTACTTTCTTTGTGCCAGATAATCAGACATTTAGTGGCAGGGGCCGCCTCCTCACATGATGCAACAGTAGTAGCGCAGAGTTTAAGTTGGATTGGGAGGGAGGCTTGCCATCCTCTACCCGTTGCCTATTCTCTAATATGAATGTTGTGATATTACCATTACAACACATCCACAAAGAATGTTTTTTAATTGCAACTTCGATAAAAAAAAAAAAAAAAAAAACTGTTTCACTGTGCAGACCTAATAAAGTCCAGTTATAGTTAAGTATGACTACAGGGAGTGCAGAATTATTAGGCAAGTTGTATTTTTGAGGATTAATTTTAATATGGAACAAACACAGTGCTATCAGTCAATCCAAAATGTTAATAAACCTGAAACCTGAATGTTTCACAACGGAAATGTGAGTGTGAACATCATCAGGGGAATACATATGTGCGCACAATTATTAGGCAACTATTAGTGTGCAGATTTATTATGCAACTAAAGGAAAAATGAAAATTTTCCCATCTCACTTGTTTATTTTCATCTGTTATAGTGAGAATAATAAACAAGCACCTCAACATTTACAAATAAACATCTCTGACATTTCAAAAAAAATAAATCAATCAATCAATGACCAATATAGCCACCCTTCTTTCCAATAACAGTTATAAGCCTTTCCATTCATGGAGTCTGTCAGTTTCTTGATCTGTTGACGATCAGCTTTTTGTGGAGCAGTGACTACAGCCTCCCAGACACTCTTCAGAGAGGTGTATTGTTTTTCTCCCCCGTAAATCTAGCGTTTAAGAAGTGCCCACAAGTTCTCGATAGGGTTTAGGTCAGATGAGGAAGGGGTGCCATGTCATTATTCCTTCATCTTTAAGGCCTTTACTGGCTGGCCACGCAGTGGAGAACTTCGATGCAAGTGATGGAGCATTGGCCTGCATAAAAATCATGGTCTTTTTCCTGTATCACTGTTTGAAGAAAGTGTCTTGAAAAACTGGCAGTAGGTTTGGGAGTTGATTTGGAGTTCATCTTCAATGCAAAAACCCAACTAGCTCATCTTTAAAAATACCAGCTCATACCAGTACCCCACCTCCACGTTGGAGTGGAGCTCTGTGCCCATTACTGATCCACAGGTCCATCCATCTGGTCCATCAAGAGTCACTCTCATCTCATCGGTCCATAAAACCTTTGAAAAAAATCTGTCTTCAGATATTTCTTGGCCCAGTTTTGACGTTTCAACTTATGTTTCTTGTTCAGTGGTGGTTGGGTTTCAGCCCTCCTTACCTTGGCCATGTCTTTGAGCACTGAACACCTTGTACTTCTGGGCACTCCAGATAGGTTGCAGCTCTGGAATATGAAAGTACTGGAGGATAATGGGTTCCTGGTAGCTTCACGTTTGATTCTTCTCAAATCTTTGGCAGCTAATTTGCGTCTTTTGTTCTCAACACGTTTCTTGCGACCCTGTTGACTATTTGCAACAAAATGTTTGATGGTTCTGTGATCACACACCAATATCTTAGCAATTCCAAAAGTGCTGCATCCCTCTGAAAGACTTTTTACAATTTTTGACTTTTCAGAGTCAGTTAAATCTCTTTTTTGGCCCATTTTGCCTGAGGAAAACTAGCTGCCTAATAATTCTGCACACCTTGATATAGGGTGTTGATCTCCTTAGGCCACACCCTCCCTCATTACACAAATACACATCACCTGACGTGCTTAAATCCAATAAGCATTCAAGTTAATACAACTTGGAGTTGGAATATACGCATTAAAAATGATGATATGGTCAAAATACTCACTTGCCTAATAATTGTGCACACAGTGTATCTCTAGGTAATCCACAAGTCTACCTTGCAGCTGTTTTGGTATTGTTTTTTATGTATGAGTGAATACAAATGAATACAAGGCCCTCACAATTTCATTGATATTGAATTGATTTTGGGAGATACTTTACTGAACTCCTTGGAGAAGAGAGGTTTGTTTCATGTTCAGTGGTGCTGCTCGCTTTATGCCATGTGTCTCGGGTGATGGAGAATTTAGAGGATGACCCAGCCTATACAATAAAGTTCAAGCAAACCTTCACCATCATCTGTTTTACAATATATGCCCAACTGTTTGTTTTCTATGTTCTGCATTGCACAGCCCTAGAGTAAGAGTGAATAAAGTCTACTTACATTTGAAGTGGTCTATTTTTCCTCTAGTTCCAGTTACCTGAATATGTGAAGCAGATTTATATGCCCTTATATTGTGTCCATTCTTCTTAATATGGTCTGATTGCGCTTAAAAATCCTTGTGGTAAAATTTCAACATTAAAAAAAAAAAATAATAAAATTTGAGATTAATCACGATTAATCAAACAAAGTCATGCAATTAATCGCAATTAAAGTTTCTGATCGCTGGACAGCAGTATATTTTATAAATTTATCTAAAATGTTCCTTTGTTTACAAAATGCCCCTGAATTTCAGTCAGTTTGACAAAAACAGTCCCAAATAAATAAATAAAGTGATGCGGACTCTGTCTACAACAGATTTATAAACCTGTTTATTCAAATACTTTATAAAACTCTTTTTTTTTTTTTTTTACAATTTTACTATGGCTCCCACCGTGGCTGACATATTTGCTTTGCTCTCCCAACTTCAGTGTGTTTTTGTTTTAGAGATATCGTGTCTTTTAAACTTACAACTAGCTTGTGCTGTATTGCGATACAATCATTAGGGACTTCAAAGAGCCCACAATGTGCCAAAAACCAGCTTGCTGGATTTGGATTCCTTCCCGCGGCTGGACTTAGCTAACATCAGCCGGCAAGAGAGAGTAGCTTTGTCCTCCCGTGAGCGGCGTAACCAACACTCAGTACACCCGAAGCAGAGGCGGGCTACACGCCAGGCTAAAGGTGAGAGCTACAAAACCACCGCGGTCTAGCCTATTACTAGCCAATGTCCACTCGCTTGTAAACAAGATGGATGAACTGGGAACCAGAGTAACCACCCAGCATGAGGTAAGGGATTGTTGTGCTTTTATGTTCATGGAAACCTGGCTCTTGGAATGTACATAGGACTCAGCGCCACAGCTGCACACACATTCCTTGCTCGTACATCAGACTCGGGAAAGAACAGAGAATGAGACATTTGCTTGCATGTGAACAGCAGATGGTGTGTGGATGTACAGGTAGTCAAAAAATTCTGTCTTGCCAATACTGAACTGTTGATGGCAAAATGCAGATCTTACCTACCGAAGGAGTTCTGCGCTGTGCATCTGCTGCACTGCAGGCAGATTATGTAACAGCACTTGGGGCACTTAATGATGTCATCAGCAGACAAGAGTCGGTCCACCCTGATGCTGTTTTCATTGTGGCTGGTGATTTCAATCACTCCAACCTGAGGAACTTCCTACCCAAATGTCACCAGTATGTATCTTTTCCAATAAGGGGGTGTAACATTCTCAACCAAATTTGGAGCAACGTGAAGGACGCCTACACAGCAGTGCCATGCCCCCAATTCGGTCAGTCAGACCATCTGTCAGTGTTCCTGTACCTAGCCTACAGACAACTCCACAAGAGAGCTCCACCAGTAAGTAAAACAATCACGGTATGGAATGAAGATATTGAGCAAACTCTTCAGGACTGCTTTTAGAATACTTACTGGGGTGTTTTTAGAGCTGCCTCTTTGAGGGGAGACTCAGCGGTTGACTTGGAGGAGTATGCTGCTGCTGAAACTGGGAATATCAACACATGCGCGGACATCATCGTTCCCATAAAATGCTGTAAGCTCTATCTTAATAATAAGCCATGAATTAATGAGGAGGTGCAGTCTATGCTGTGTGCCCACTCATAGTGATGAACTATAAAAGGACCAAATATAACTTCCGTAAAACTATCAAACAAGCCAAGAAACAGTACAGACTGAAGCTGGAGGATTATTACATCACCTCGGACTCCTGGCACATGTGGCAAGGATTGTAGCATATTACTGACTACAAACAGAGGACACTGCGGGCTACAGCAAGCCAGGCCATACTGCTAGAGGAGCTTAACGAGTTCTATGCTCGTTTCAAGGAGCTTAACACCCATTGCCATGGGGGACCACCAGTCACTGGAGGTACGTGTGATGCACCGTTGTCAGTAACATCAGCGGAAGTGCATCAGGTCCCGAGTAAAATCAACTCCCGTAAGGCTGCAGGCCCGGACTCCATCCCGGGGCGTACACTCACGGCCTGCTCATCGGAGTTGACCGACATATTCAATCTGTCCCTGGCACAGGCATTAATGGTGTTAATATTCAGGCCACCTTTATTTAAATATTGCTTCATCTATAAAAGGAGAAAAAAAAGGTAAACAGATTGTGCGGACCCTGACTTGATTCTGTGATAATCATGAGTTCACAGGTGCTGACCTTTTTTTTTTTTTTTACCTGAATGGCACATATATAAATGGTACACTGCCACAGCCCATTGGGTACCTCCCAAATAATAAAACAAGTCCACCTTCATCTTGCCTGCTCTTTTACTATGCTCGCTGTTCTCACCACTCTGCCTGTGCCTGTTTAGCACAAAAACACTATGTCTTGTTTGAAGTGTTAATACAGGCCTGAAAGCTGTTGACTCAATTTAAAGCAAAAGAATAATTCACTGATATTCTCTGGAAAACTGATAGTAGTACACAAAAAGAAGGCTCCTTCACACAGCATTGTGCTTTTGAAATGAAGACTGTACTCTTCACCAATGAATGAGGGGGAAAAGATGGGTCTTCAATTCAAAAGGTGTCACCATGTGTGAAAAAGCTTCCTGCTTGTTGACTACTATCGTTTTGTGGTGTTATTTATTTAACAATATTTTAGTAACAGATACAGTTTATGTTTGTTGCAAGTATACAACTGAATGAACTGAACTGAATGACTTGACTTGTGAATTAGTAGTCAAGAGTAATGAGAGAATTTTTCATACATGTCTGACATTGCTTGCTGTTATCTTGCGTTGGTCACCACTGTTTCCCATTCTATCTGAACCTTTGTACTTTCTCGACGAGATTATACATTTTTCTCAGCCATCACCACAAACTACATGCTAAGTAACATAAAATAATAATTTTTCAGTGGACTATTCCTTTAAACATATTATTTATCTGTACAATATGTACCAGTAATTGATCATCGTTACTGCACACATATCAATGTGATAATCAGTCTAACAATATCAATCCATGTTAGTTGGGCACTATTCTTTAGCCATGGCCTTCTGATATAGCAAAAGCAGATTAATATCTTAATTTTTCAGAAATCTTCAGTTTCTTTTATACCCTGATCCAAGACCATGTGTTCTTCTGAGGAAAATCAGACAAACAGCATGATACATGAAAGCTGGTGGTCTGTGCTTCATACTTTTTAGAAAAGTTAAAGCCAGAAATTACTATAATTAATTTCCTCATATTGTATAAAAGGGCTGAAAACATCTTCATACAAAACTAATGCAGTCTTGGGTGTTCTTTACATCATGCCACACTTATCAGACGTCAGGAGATAAACAAAACAGCTGTAATATGCAAGCAGTAGTCATTACAGCCATAAAATCTGCAGATATTTTAAGGTTACTGTTAGCCTCTTGGAAGCTTCTCTAAGGTGCTGGATTCTTTTTTGAGGGACATTCCTATCTTTTGCTCACATCTTAAAGGAAAACTCCACCAAAAGATTACTTGCTTTGTGTTGCATATAGTGCTGACCAAAAAAAAAACAAAATGCATTTTTTCCATGGGAAACAGACATAAATAGTTTCTAATACAATTGACTTCAATCAGATAAAGAACAGAAATAAATAGTTTCTAATACAATTGACTTCAATCAGATAAAGAACACCTAACATTTAATTATAACAACTGTCCATGAAAATTTCACATAATAAATGTGTCATTTTCTCAGCCATCACTTCAAACAACATGGGGTAAGTAGGTACACTAAACAATTATTTCTGGGTGTAATATTCCCTTCGTGAAGGTTTTCACAAACAGCCCAGTATACATAATTTTGAAACTCTTTGTCACCCCTCTTGTCATCTGTACCAATAAGACCCAGAATCTCTGTTGTTTAAGGCTGCCATGATTTATCAGCAAAATTTTCTAATTGACTACTTTTAGGAGAACTGTATATCCTTAATCAAATAGTTCTCCCTGTCCCTCCCCTACAAGGTGTGTCGGCATGCTACAACTCTCTTTACCATATTTTTAGTAGGTTAGCCATGGTGGCAGCTCCACCACATTCAGTAGAAGATGGTCTCCCCAAATTTCATGGCAAAATTCTACTTTGTGTGGGAGTATTTCATTAGAAAATGACATAATGATAATGATATTGTTTTATCACTGTGTAAAACAAGATCATGTTCCACACCAACACTACCTCAAAATCATGAACACCTGAAGAGAAAGCACACAGGAAGCATAACACAGGAGAAGTCAACAGTGCCATAATAAACCCACTTAGACTTATTTAGCTTTTTGATAATAGCTCTTTAAAGTGTAATGATGGTGGTTAACTTGGGAAATGCATGCTAGTGACTAGTGTTGGGATAAACATTATAACCACATTATTTCTTCATACAGAACAGAGTACTATCCTACATATAATGCAGGACAGGAACATCCCAAAATTTTGAATTAGTAGGAATTAAAAAGAAAAAAAAAGCCCATAGTTGGTTAATAAAGACTTGAAAAAGAAACTGCAAAGAAAAAAACAGATGTATTGGGCAATCTGACTCGTAGGGCATATAAGAGCATGAGGGTGGTAACTATCAAGGTGGACATTAGGGACATTTTGGTATTTTAGTAGCAAAAGAACAGTCAAGAAGGAGGGGAAGTGCATCAGGAATGGTAAAGTGAAATTAAAATATACAGACATTAAAACAGCAGATGATCTAAACTTACATTTTTCTTAAGTTTTCACATATGAGGAAGTGACCAACCTTCCAATAGTAACAGGTTCTACAAGAGAGGCACTGTGATTTGGAAATTGCAGAGGGAGAAGTACTACATAGATTTACTAGGCTGAAATTCATCAGAACCAGATAACATTTATCCTTGAGTTCCTAAGGAGGATAAAGGAGTACATATATAAACCTTTGACACATGTTTAGGAAGTCACAGTGCACTGGGGAAATTCCAAAGGACTGAAAAATGGCAAATATTATCTCATTATATAAAAAGGGTGATGGTGAAGGTCCTAGCAACTATAGGCCAGTAAGCTTAATGTATATTACAGCTAATTTAATGGAAGGAATTAAGGATAAGATTGAGCAACAAATGGCAAGAACAGCAGTTTTACTAAATAGTCGGCGTAGGTTTAGAATAGGAAGATCGTGTTTTATTAACAGGGTGCAATTCGATGAGGAAGCAACAAAAGAATACGATCAAAGTGATTCAGACAATACTTGTACATTGTGCAGCCATTTCCCTTTCAAAACAAAGTGCAAAGCTGAAGCAACAATTGGCACAGCAAAAACTGTTACTGAAAAGTTTTAACTTTTAATTATTTAATGGTCTGCGGTTGCAAGAGTATAGAATATTGTTTTTTTAACTCAGTCTTTTTTTTTTTTTTTTTTAAGAGATACGAGTTGCTCGTCCCCAGAGTCTTTCAATTGGAATCATTTATACTTTACAAATTTTACTATAAGCCAGTTTCTGCCAAATATACCTAGCAGTTATATTCATGAGGTGTATGAATAAAATCTATCTCAATTTAAGATGAATTGTTTAAGCATACATTTAAAATTAATAAGAGTGGATCCACCCTAACAATGAAGCCTAAAACAATCCAAAAGCCTAACAATCGGATCTTGTTTCCAGTTGGATTAGTGATACAAAGTTATGTTAATAAATCCATTAGTATTCAAATTAATCACTTTATACTTTTAGCTTTTTTTTTTTCTTAAATATAAAAAAAAAAAAACAGTTTGGATTTGTTGGTCTTCTTGTTGGGCATTTTTTTTTTTTTTTTCAATTTATTATTTTTTTTTAATAGCCTTGTTTCCAAATTCTTTTTATCAAACTATTCAATAAAAATTGAAATACAGTACAAATTCCTATGACTGTTTGAGATATTTGGACTAAATTAGTCATATTATGGTTAATGCTCCTACTGTAACCAAAGAACAGCTAAGGTAATTCAGCAGAAAGATTACATTTTACGTTGGGCTGATCAGAACCAATTCAACTGATTTTCAATGAAGGAAAAATTACCTTTGGACATGACCAGTTAAATCTAAACAGAATTACAGCCCACATCAGACACTGCATGCACACATAGGAGTATGGATATTTACAGTATCATTCTTTACTGATAAACTGTCCATCTGGTTTTTATATAAATAATGCTGATTACAAGAAATCAGTAAAAATGAAAAAACTGAAAGAATTTGTCCTATTTGTCTTTATATTAACAAAAGGTGAAACTTTAACATGGTTTTGTAGATTTGTAAGATCTATTTAAATTTTCTTTATATATATTATTAAAACATATTAGCTTGCAAGTTAAATCAGCAAACAGTAATATTTCATTCAAAATAAAAATGCATTTTTTGTTTGTTGTTTTTATTTTAACTTTCATACAGCTATTTTACTTGCTTCTACCTCTATATTAAGCGTCAGTTTTCTTTAGTGTATTACAGCCTTAACAAGTAGTTTTTTTAGGTACGCTTTCCTTACATACTCAAATTTCACAACTAATCAGCACTCCCAATTTTACAAGGAAGTGAAAAGAGCTTTGCAAAAAGCTACTAGAAATAGCCTGAGTATCTCTCACAAGTTACAGTATGTGGAAAGTCATTATTATCTTACTTCAAAGTAGGACTATGATTGTGTCCGATTTTGCCTGTTTTAACGGACCATAGACCCCAAGGTTGTTTACTTTCTCCAGGGATGCTGACTGGAGATTTTGTTTTCCACTCCTGCACTATCAACTGGCCATTGTTCAACAGCATAATTAATGCAAAAACAGTGTTAGGTTCCATTTATATAAATCAGTTTGGAACTAGTTTGATTTCCTGTCTGTTTAACACTAGAATTACCAGAGTCTACGAAAAAACTCGTAAATCCGTCCCACCTTAAATCGCTTCTTAAATCCCTTAACACCTCTCCGCCAGCGTCCTTTGTCCTCTAAATGTGCTGATAAAGAGAAGCTAGGAGCAGCCGGCTATTTCATCCCCCCACCAATTTAGAACATGCACGAACTTCTCTCAGCTCATGCCTTGATTGAGTATCTGGGAGTGAAGTGGAGTTTTAGAGTGGAAATAATAGATCGTTATTTGGAACACACGCATTTCATGTCTGTTCCATTTCTACAGTAATCTGTATAAACACATTGTTAAAACAGAAACGTTTTTTATATTCTAGTAGTAGATGACAAAATGTAGGCATAAACTATATAATATATGAAGCCTTAAGTCCAGATATCAAAGGAACATTTTCACAAAAAGGTACAAATATAACACAAAAAATGAGCTTTTATTCAAAAATATAACTGCAGGAACAAAAAGCCGCCTTAACATGCGACAGTGACACCCGTTTATTATGATTGTCTCCGTGGCGCAATTGATTCAGCTGCCGACTGGGAATCAAAAGGTCGCGAGTTCGATTCTGCACTACTCCGTTTTGAGAAGTAAACTGCTCTTAGTCTTACTATTTTAGAATAAAAGCATACATTTGATTTCAGTGTGTAACAGCCGGTGTAATTTATGATCCTTATAAAGGTTAGCATTTTTTTTTTTGTTTTTTTAAATTCACTTTTCATTCTTTCAGTCGCGTTCAGAATCAATCCATATTACCCCATCTGACACGGCTGTTTTCACATAAAGACGCGCTATAGCTCTGCAGTGTACCACGATGCATACTAACGCCCCCACCCCAAAGGGTTCTGACACACAGACGCTGGCGAAGCTGCTTTCTTCGTATCTCACCGTCACTTGATTTTCTTTTTATTCAGTTTTACTGAGTGTTCCTGCCAGTCCCCGCATGTTGCTGTTTCTTTTGTACTCCAGGACATGCAGAGGAGAGAATGGTAAAGAGCAGTAACTTCGGCGCTATATGCAATTATCAGACACTCCCCATCTGCCCGTGTCGCTCAAACACAGGAACATATATTGGTGTAAAAGTACAGTATAACAAAAGTGCATTTTTATTCAAGTGCACTTTTTCCATCGCCTTTTCCTGTAAAAAGCAATGTACACACTTCTCTCTATGCTGTGGTTTCTATTACACACCTGAAAGAAAGAGACAATATATGTGAAAACATCATCGCACTAATCCAATATTATTTGAAAACGAACAGCGTCAGATCAGGTGTGAATTTATGCAGGAACTGGAAATTCTCTGATGTGGGACCTTCCCTCAGGGAAGAAAGTACAGCGTCAGGTGCTCATTCAGTGTAATAGGAACCATAGCACAGAGAGGTGTGTACACGGCAACAAGTACACATGTCGTAAATGTAGGAAGGACGGTCCTTGTGTGTGTGGGAACTGTTAATATTTGAATGTGATGATTTTATATAGCACGGAATGAAAATCAGCACTTCTTAGCATTGCACCATGCAAGCTGTCGTATCAATCGCCTACTGTAACTTGCTTTCTTTTTTCTTTGGTTATACAGGTAGTCTTGAATAAAAGTGCATTTGTTTTGTTATACTTTTACACCAACATATGTTCCTGTGATTGAGCATGCTCAAAAAATACACGTGTAATGCCACGAAAAGTGCACGTAGACACTTCATTTCGCAAACATTGGTACAAGAATGCAGTCACAAGTACACTGCAGAGCTATAGCGCGTCTTTATGTGAAAACAGCCCTGTCAGATGGGGTAATATGGATTGATTCTGAACGCGACTGAAGGAATGAAAAGTGAATTTAAAAAAAACAAAACAAAAAAAAAAACCACAAAGCTAACCTTTACAAGGATCATAAATTACACCGGCTGTTACACACTGAAATCAAATGTATGCTTTTATTCTAAATAGTAAGACTAAGAGCAGTTTACTTCTCAAAACGGAGTAGTGCAGGTTCGAACTCGCGACCTTTTGATTCCCAGTCGGCAGCTAAATCAATTGTGCCACGGAGACAATCATAATAAACGGGTGTCAATGTCGCATGTTAAGGCGGCTTTTTGTTTCTGCAGTTACATATTTTTGAATAAAAGCGCATTTTTTGTGTTAGATTTGTACCTTTTGTGAAAATGTTCCTTTGATATCTGGACTTCAGGCTTCATACATTATATAGTTTATGCCTACATTTTGTCATCTACTAGTAGAATATAAAAAAACGTTTGTTTTAACAATGTGTTGACACAGATTACTGTAGAAATGGAACAGACATGAAATGCGTGTGTTCCAAATAACGATCTATTATTTCCACTCTAAAACTTCACTTCACTTCCAGATACTCATTCAAGGCATGAGCTGGGAGAAGTTTGTGCACGTTCTAAATTGGTGGGGGGATGGAATAGCCGGCTGCTCCTAGCTTCTCTTTATCAGCACATTTAGAGGACAAAGGACGCTGGCGGAGAGGTGTGAAGGGATTTAAGAAGCGATTTAAGGTGGGACGGATTTACGAGGTTTTTCGTAGGCTCTGGTAATTCTTGTGTTAAATAAATGTGTGCCTTTGTGTATGAGGGTTGTTTTGATAAATTTGGTTAATTTCTATGAGATGGCACCACAATTCATTTGGTGATGTCACAGCTAACAAGGGCCACTCTTCAAACTATGTCAGGCCAGAAGCAACACGTTGTTTATGTTCTACAGATGTTTGAAGCAAGCATTTGTTGCACAGCCGAAGCTGGCGTGCAAAAAAGCACTCTTTCACCAAGACAATGTGCAGTTCCACAAACCGACCATCACAATGGCAAAACTGCATGAATTAGTCTTTGAATTGTTTCCTCATCCACCCTATTCTCCAGACCTGCTCCTGTACAACTTCTTCCCATTCCCAAACTTGGAAAATTGGCTCAGTGGAAAGAAATTATTGTCGAATGAGGATGTATCGCCACTGTCAATGCATATTTTGCAGACTTTCAGAAAACCTATTTTTCCAACGGGATGAAAAAATTGGAAACATGCTGAGCCAATAGTATAAACTTTTCTCAAACAACGGTGTTTAACATACTGATCAAACTACCATAGTAATTAGCAATTTGTAACATTCGTAATTGCATTTATCTGTGAACTTATTACAGAGCTCTGAGCGTGCACTCAGTAAAGAGCACAAAAAAAAAATAAATTGAATTTGATTAAGTCATCAGTATAATTATGGTTGACTCAAATGAGTGGCTGGACAGCAAAAGGTGTACCCTTGACTCATGCAGACCTGTAAGAAAGCCCATGTGCAACATGAAAACAATGAGGGGACACAAGCAACCCAATTTTATTTTTCTTATTAATAATAGAAACTCTGAAGCACGAGTTAGTCGAATCTTTAAAAACGGTTATTCCTAACCCGTCCTAATAAAACCCATTGAGTGGATGTGCCTTTTTAGAATGCAGACAAACACACAATGTTTCACAGCAAAAGCATTGATTACATCTTGCCTGAAGAAGGGGCCTCAGTTGCCTCAAAAGCTTGCATATTGTAATCTTTTTAGTGAGTCAATAAAAGGTGTCATTTTGCTTGATTTCTCACTACAACAAAAGCATCAATTCTTAGTGGCACACCTATATGTTTTTACTACTAGATAGTTTTAAGTTATTCAAATACTGTCATGAAGCACATCAAGTCATTGTGGTACTGCAGCATTTTTTCGATAATATTCTTTAAAGCACGAATGAAGGAAATCTTAGAAATGCAACAATAAGAAAAAAAAGTATGTCAGTGACGGATTCAAAACATTCTTAATCGGATGTGTTAATATAATGATCACCAGTATGTGCTGTGCACTTTTTTTCCCCCAAATGGCCAGTTACCACAACCTACCGGTTCTAAATGACTCCCAATAAAATAGAACATGAATATTTAAAAAAACAACAAAAGCACAAATCACACATTATGAGTTTCAAACAACCAGACTAAATGTAAGATTTGTAAAATTGATTAAAAACCAAATTCATACACTCAAAAATCACTTTGTGGTCCATTTCTTCCTGTTACAGACTATTGTGGAACAAACATGGGACACACAGAGTGCCGAGACAAAATAAAAAAAATAAAATAAAAATAAAGACACAAGTTGCACAAACATTTAATACTGCAAATAATCACATTTAATTGTTCTCTTTAATCAAAGAAACTGGCTTTCTTATGCATACACTTTAACAATTATTATTAAACCAAGAGACCATTAAGTTCTACTGGCTGTAAAATGTCATATGTCAGTGTTACCTTTAAGATGCAAGCAAACAAATTACAGTTTAAAATAATACCACCAGTTCAGCTTTGTAAAACATTAAAAGCATTTTCCTTACTATGGACAACTTTTCTTTTAAGTTACTTTGGATAATAATGTTGAGTTAAAAGTGCTACGTGCAAAAGGAAAATGTGTCCATAATCCAGGAGCACTGTAACATTATGTGACATGATCAGATTGAGAAAAAATGAACAGTGAAAACTGAATTGGCAAACCATGTGGATTTTGTCAATTAGGCCACTGTGCCAAACTAAACATAAAATAGTAAAATACAAAAGTCAAATGAATACCAATGCAACCTTCATCCATTTTTCAACCACTTTTTTTTCAAATTTTTTTTAGAGGAGGCAGGGCCTATATCAGCTGAATTGAGTGCTAGCCAAAAACTAAACAAGGGCAAGACCACAATCTTTAACAGGTCACATACATGCCCACATCACCCTTCATTCCCAGAGGGGACTGGGCGGTCTCATGGTCTGAAATCCCTACAGATTTTATTTTTTTTCTCCAGCCGTCTGGAGTTTTTTTTTTTTTGTTTTTTCTGTCCCCCCTGGAAACTGGACGTTACTCTTATTCTATGTTAATTAATGTTGACTTATTTTGTTTTCTTATTGTGTCTTTTATTTTTCTATTCTTTATTATGTAAAGCACTTTGAGCTACTGTTTGTATGAAAATGTGCTATAGAAATAAATGTTGTTGTTCATTCATACAAGGTTAATCTGTCAGGCTAACAGTATCGCTCCACACTGTAGAAATAAAAATCGAGACCAAAACTGTGGCAAAATACAAATTAATGACTAAACACACACCAGCTAGGGATGCATCGATCAATCAGCTATCAGATTTTCACTAAGAAAATACTCAATTGGTGATTGGTAAATTGACCAATCACAAAAACCCCAATTATTTCAACCCCTGCTTTAAGTTCTACTGTAATTTAGTTGCAGTGATCCTTTACACAGAGTTTTAACGTAGTTGAGCCAAAGAGCAGCACTGAGGCTTGTTTTAGCAATGCAGACTCTTCCCTGTAGCAGAGAGCGAGAGGTGAGTGGAATATTAACCTTTACACTAAAATGAGAAGAGTAATAAACTCAACTGAGAAAAAGTAATCCGAGGAGTCCAAGTTGTCCTCCTGTGAAGTTAGACAAACAGTAAGAAAAAGCTCCTTTAATGAATTCAGACCTCTTTAGTTTCAGTTTGAACTGTGTGCTTGTTTTAATTGAACTGCGTGCTTGTTTTAAGTGCATCTGCTTAATTTTTTAATTGGAAAACAAATTAGATGAAGAAGAATTTGAAATTGCTGCTTAGTAAACAATAGGCTTGTTAGTTTAACAGCAAATGTATCTTTTACTTATAAACCTGTTAAGTACGTTAGTCTTGAACATTTGATACACTTTCACCTTTTTTAAAGATTTGTACTGTGTTGATTACCTGTTGATGTGTGTTATACAGCATGCTTTGGTAAGAAACAAGTACTACATAATTAAAATGGTAATCTATATTTATGAATATCTAGGCGATGTACAAAAAAACAAAAAAATACCTGTATAAATATAGTAAATATATATTTTAACAGCAAAAAAGCTGTAATGCAATTAATGATTAAAATGATAAAAACCTATAACCTGTATGTATATTTACATTTAAGTATTTGAGTGTTTAATTCAATTAATTGATTATGTGGAAAAAAACATATATATATGAGAGTGAGAAATGGTGAAACTACACTACTTTTTTAAAATTAAGCTTTGCTTCAATTAGGTACATTACAGAAAAAATTAAATAATATGACAGCTTGTAATTAATGAGAACCACTTTATTTCCTTTGATTTCATATGCATTATGCATACGTATTTTATTAGATTTTTTACATTACTATGTTTTGGTCACTGAACAATACGCCTACAGAATATCAACAGTTAACACCTATGTTCTACAGTTAATTATAAGACATACACTTTAATACAGGACATAAGGCTTCTATGCATCTGGTTATGCTGGAGCTTGGCGTAAAAGGTTTTTATAAAGGGAAATATATCCATGTAACATTCTGTGATCTGCTTCTCGCAACTGAGAGGGCGCGACGGATGTTTGCCAACTGGCAGACCAACCACATGCGTTACCTGGTAGGTAAGCACCAATACAATCAGATTGGGACTCACACTACGAATGAGATAGATAATATATCTCTATATATATCTATCTATATATCTATCTATCTATATCTATATCTATATATATATATATATATATACTAATAAAAGGCAAAGCCCTCACTCACTCACTCATCACTAATTCTCCAACTTCCCGTGTAGGTAGAAGGCTGAAATTTGGCAGGATCATTCCTTACAGCTTACTTACAAAAGTTGGACAGGTTTCATTTCGAAATTCTAGCCTAATGGTCATAACTGGAAGGTATTTTCTCCATTAACTGTAATGGAGTAGAGCTGCAAAGGCGTAGGGGCGGAGTTTCGTGTGACATCATCACGCCTCCCACGTAATCACGTGAACTGAATGTCAACGCAGTGCGTAGAAAACCAGGAAGACCTACAAAAGCGCTTAAGAAAACATGCATTATATAATTGAGAAGGCAGCGAAACAATAAGAAGCGAGCGAGTGGCATATACTACCATATTCATGAGTGCTGCTACCTCGGAAAGAAAGCAAGGTGTAAACCTAAACTTTAAATTAAGTTCATAGACAGGCTACCGCTGGCGTTTCACATGCCCACAGGTAATGCGGGATACAAGTTTAATGAGAGGACGAGGATATAAGCGAGAGTTTTGATCACTTTGTAACTAAGTTAAAATTGTAGGTGAAGGGGTGTGCTTATGCAAATTCGAGACTGTGTTTGTGGGGATTGACAGTTAAGGCGGGTGGGGAGTCACGTCATCATCTCCCTCCCATTTACCTCAAGTTAATACACACGCTGTCTCTAGAGTTTCAACACACTGAATCCTCCAGGCACTACTTACAAAAGGTCACATTGACAAGCGTGTTACGCTATTTTTAAAATCTTTCCTTTTCTTAGCACAAGCACAGCTGAGAAGCTTCGATGCATGTGCTCCATAACGCGTTGAAAAATAATGCATTTAATCACACTTTGCATTACAAGCAAAGGGGAGCTTTTGTCAATGCATGATTTCCTGGTACACGATTACATTGATCAGCGCATCCCGATTCATTTTACCCTCGCACCACCTTAGTTTGAGAAGAAGTATGAAAAATATGAGGTTAACACAGAAAAACAGATCACCAATTCAAGCTTTATGAATAATCGATTCGCCATCAATAATTGTTTTGGTAAAGCCATCCTCCTTCCATTTTATAATTTTTCCGCCACTAGCCATGATTAAATGAACGGTAAAAAGTAAGAGCGGCGAGGGTGACTTATTTAGGCAGGAATATATATGATAGCAACACTCATGACAATGTCAATCATGTTACGTTATTATTAAAATGTTTCCTTTTCTTTTTCATTACTTCTTTAACACACTACTTCTCCTGAGCGCGGGTATTTTGCTATATATATAATATATGAATGACCTCCAAAGAGCGCTGAGACTTTTGATATCATGAGCGTGTCTGCAAAACTGTGGTCTCCTGCCCAGCAAAAGTCGAGCAGCCAAGAGCGCGTGCATAGCTGTGCCGGCCTTTGAGACGCTGACTGCGCTTCTGCCTTAAGTCAAAGTGAGCACTTTTAATTTTTTTCATCCGCCCCCTGAGCTATAGCCCAGACAAGTGCAAACACGGGACCCCTTTTCTACACCACGGCAAAATAATATTAAGGCGATTCACACTTTCTTTTGCACGTATACGATTATCAGGTCCTCAGCTCGGATTATGAACACACGCATACGAGTGGAGGACTGACAGTGCCATCACAGCCGATTAATGGCGGGACGTCCCACCAGTCTACACAAGACCCACCGCGACTGTCGCCAAAAGGCGATCATAACGTCAGCGAACACATCTCTCTATACTATATAAAAGAAAAAGGCAACTTTCCTTTCTTTACACCTTTTTTCCTTTTATCCCAAACCAAAGCCTTTCTCTCTTAACAGCAGAGGACACAAAAATAATTTTCTTTAATTGCCGGTAAGGCACATTACCAGAGGGACAAATTTGAACGTTCACACAGAAAATGTAATTTCTATACCACAGCCGTCGTGTAGCGCCTTTCAAAAGGGATCTACTACCGAGAGATGATCCATATACATTTTAGCTGCTGTTAGTTACTTACCTGTTTTGTTACACAGTCTTTAAAATGTAGTTTACCCGCAACCACTCCAGTAGTGCTCAATGTACCTGTACTTCTTAAAACGTTAATGTTTTACTGTTTAATAACTTATAGACTATATTTCATTATTTTTCCCTTGCACTCAGTGACCAAAGCTATACACACACATAGACACATACAAACATACACACAATATATATATATACACACACACACACATATATAATTTGTGTGTGTAGATATGTATATAGATATGTAGATATGAAGATATGTATATGTATATATATATGTATATTATATATATATGTATGTATGCGTGTATGTGTGTGTGTATATATATATGACAGCAGCAATCCAAGCTGTGAGAAAACAGTAAAAAGGAGGCGTGTCAGACGTCGTGGTACATTTTCTGATGCAGCTACCGAAAACAACTTTGTGATGCTGCCACCAAATACACAAAACAATTACTTTGACAATCATGTTACATTATTTTTAAAATGTTTCCTTTTCTTTTTCATAACTTCTTTAACACATGACATCACTCTGAAGCTGGTATTTTGCTATATATATATATATATATATATATATATATATATATATATATATATATCACAGCGACACTCATAACAGTGACAAAACAATTACATTGACAATCATGTTACGTTATTTTCAAAATGTTTCCTTTTCTTTCTCTTTCCTTCTTTAACACACTACTTCTCCGCTGTAAGCTGGTATTTTGATATATATATATATATATATATATATATATATATATATATCTATATCTCATCTGGAAAGTATTCACAGTGCATCACTTTTTCCACATTTTGTTATGTTACAGCCTTATTCCAAAATGGATTAAATTCATTTTTTTCCTCAGAATTCTACACACAACATCCCATAATGAGAACGTGAAAAAAAAGTTTGAGATTTTTGCAGATTTATTAAAAATAAAATTGAGAAAGCACATGTACATAAGTATTCACCATGAAGCTCAAAATTGAGCTCAGGTGCATCCTGTTTCCCCTGATCATCCTAGAGATGTTTCTGCAGCTTAAGTGGAAGAAGTTCGAAACCACCAGGACTGAGCGATGGGAGGTGACAAAGATTCAAGAGCTGAGCCACCGACCATTAACAATCTTGCAGAATTCTGGCTAGTTTTGTTAAGTTTTTGTAATCTTTTCTCTCTCTCCTTTTTTTTTTTGACTTACTTTGGCTCAATGCAATGCAACAATATTAATTCTACATGTTAAACACAAAATGCCATTGCTAAACATATTTTTGTTTCAATTCACTTCTTGCATTTCTTGGCAGTATACTTTCCAGATATCTAAAGTGGTCTACGTCTTCCAGGATGTACTCTCCAATTTTTATTATTACCAGTTTCACTCTTCTTTCCTTTGTTGTGCGCATCACAGTAGATTGGTGGGACAGAAGAATTACTAGAAAACTGTATGTAAACCAGTCAGCAAAAAAAAAACACCATACTGACTAACAAAGGCCGGACAAAACAGGATTAGGTAATAGAATGGGATATTCCCATTAAACATCCTATGTGGGGAGAATATTTAAAGAAGCACTAACAAACAGGATGTCAGGGGTGAAAGTTGGAAGAAAATAGGTCATATCTGTAAGATTTGCAGATAATAAAGCAATAACACCAAGTAATGAAGACAGACTACAAAAACTAATGAACAAATCAGATTACAAATGAAAGCATGGAATGAAGAGCAATAAAAAGGAAACAAAAGTAATTTGCAAAAGAAAGGAATGAATACAGGTTTATTGACAGTTTTTTGAGAAACAGGGGCTAGCATGCTCAGATGGGCTTCTACCTCTTCTGACTATATCAGCACAGGTGCCCTTCAAGGTTCTGTACTATCCCCCTTATTATACTTCTTGTACAACAATAACTGTAGGTCCACTGACCTTTGAGTAAAAATCATTAAGTATGCCAATGACACCACCATCATTATTCTAATTACTAATCTAAATGAGACAGCAAACAGAAAGGAGGGGATTTATCCTGTGTCTTGGTTTGCTATAAATATCTTGGTACTCAATACCACCAAGACAGTAGAAATGGAAATTGACTTTCAAAAACTGCAGACAGAACCTCTCCCTCTAGAAACTAATGATTCTACAGTCAATATGGCAGACTCCTTCAAATTTTTGGCCACAACTATCACAACCACTCTCAGGTGTTAACACCACTTAAATCACTAAGAAGGCTCAACAGCAGGTGTACTTTTTACATCAACTAAAGAAGGTAAATATTTCCCAGCTCATCCTATTACAATTGCACAAAGGGATAACTTAAAGTTTGATCACATTCTCCACTGTTGCCTGGTTTGGTTCAGCAACGGTCCATTCCAAAAATAAATGACGGAGTGTTGGAAGGGCCACTCAGAAAATATTTGTCTCTGCTCTTACATCTGTTGCAGACCTGTAGGTGCCTAGTGTCACAAACCATGTCAAATGGATCACCAAAGACACATCTTGCCCATGTAATCACTTGTTACAAAACCTCCCCTCTGATCAATTAAAACTAATAGAAACCTAAACATTTCCTTTTTCAAGGAATATGGCCTGTCTTATCCATGTGTTCAGTCATATACTGCATGAAGATGTGAGTGTGTATGTACAGTATATGTGTACGATTTCACCCGAGTACTTCATTTGCACGTGTCCGTCATAACTGCACGGTTTATAGTGCATTTGCACATCCTTTATAATTGCACGGTTTACAGTGGATGTTGTTAAACGTTATGTTATCTCTAATGTTTTGTGCTGTATAAGCACCTCCAAAGCTTCCAAGCTAAAGACCAGTACTTTAAGTATTGACGAATAAATCCGATTCCGAAAAATTCTGTTTAAATTAATGCCCCAGCACCACTAGTGAGCACATAAAAAATACATGATCCATGACAAGCACTAGATTAAGGTCTTACACTAATTATTAGAACAGGTTATAATAATGATCTTATATTATTTTGAGACGTTGGTACAGCATCTGAACGGATGGGAACTTAAGATTTATAAACGAAACAATATAAAAGACAATACAACACACTACTAGCTGTTAAGACTGATCTTCCCTTATGAAAAATCCTAATTACAATTTACAAAAACCCCCTAAGTTTAACAACAACTGTCTCGAAAATGTAATAAACGGCCAAATATGCAAGACATAAAACAAATTCAAAAAGTCCTAAGCTGGAATCAAGAGTCCTCATGCCATTTCGTAATATTACACACATTCAGGATTAACCAATTCCTAGCTTCACATAAGTTAAGACACCAAAACAGCATATGCCACTATACAGCACACAGAATGTCAAGAATAAGAGTTCGTTCATCTCCACCTGGACGAAAGGCAGGAGCTCAGGTGCAACAACATGTCAACAACTCCTCGGACTACAAGAGTGGCAGCACTGAGGAGGTGAGAAAAAGTTTTTCTCGTTAAGAATAACAAAAGATGCACTTTAAAGGATCACTTACCCCCAGATAACGTAGTTGGTTTTAACATTTTTAGGCCAAGAAAATTCCCCAAAAATAACCTCATCTCCCTTAGCGACGACTTCTTTTTTCTGGAAGTTGTACTGACGCAGGACACTCAACACGTCCGCCATCTTCACTCGCTCTACACGGAGTGGAGCGCTCAAGACCCCACGAGAAGACGAGGCGATCGAAGCACTTGCAGGGCTGCCTTCTCGAGCGCCTGATTACAAAGTGCTATCAGTATTTTTTTTCCCTAGCTCGTGTTGGTTTCGACACATGGGGCATTACAAAGGCAAGCAGTTAATATGTTTGGAGGCTCTGAGTTCGTATAGTTTGAGCTGGTGAGTACAGCAATAGACTGGCATCCCGTCTGGTCCAATTCGTGACCTATAGGCTGTTAGACAAATGACTAGGCCAGAATAGCGAACCGCAAAGACTCCTTCTCCGTTTCATAATGTACGTTGCTATGTCTTATCTGGGTTGATCAAATTTTACACACATGATTAGAACAATGACATTCTAGCAGGTCAACATGGAAATGATAAGTACGTCCACTTTACGTATTCATTAACTAGTTCGGTTTTAAGGCTAAAGAATATCAACCAGTCCATTCCAATTAAATTCCGCTTATTTCGAGTCATCAGAGTATCGAAGACAAGTCAGGGACTGACCCCGAATGAAACACCGGTGTTCATCCCACTCGTGCGCTCGCCAGCACTGGTCATTTGAGAATCACCAGTTAACATAACTTGGAATGGTTTTGTGATTGGGAGGAACACGAGGATTAGGCGAACGCTCGCAGGCAAAATTTCGAAATGATGAATCTCGTACTGCGGATCGGCGGTGCTAATTGTAACCACGGCATCCTCGAGTTACCGGTTTAGACACACACGTCTTGAAAAATACAGCAAAGTCTCCTTTTCATTATGGAATGTAAATTATCGCCTGCAATCCTTGAAAATAACCGAATAGCATCGGAGGTTTAGTTACGCCTTAACATGCACTTTTTGACACTTTTCATTTTTCCTCTATTATTCCATTGTCCAGATCCGTTTTATGTAAATACGTACGAATTGGGGTTAGTGAAGGCATCACAAGGCAGGAATAAGCATTGACATCCCGCCAAGGGCTGGTTCACTTCTTGCCTTGGGTTTAATGCTGGACGGGCTGGTCCCACGATCCTGTAATGAAAGCAATAGGTTCAAAGATGTATGGATTTGTATCTTTAATTAATTTATTTATATATTTATGTACTGCAGCAACAGCACAATAATACTACTACAAATAATAATAGTAAGGAACATTCTTAAACCCACTAGGTGCAGGTCTGGGCTACAGCAGACAGAACAACATATAACGGCAGCAGTGCTTGAAGTGGGCCAGTACTCACCGAGACTCAGTACCAGCACCTCTTCCAATGTCAACATACAGTACTGGTACCATTCCATAGCAAATCAGTGGCAACCATCACCTTTTCACAAATCTGTCTGGGGATATCACTCACAATTTCTGATAGAATGTTGATTTATCCCAGTGTTTGAAGTTTCACAGGACCTTTCCCCAACACACACACATGCCACAACTCTTTAATTGAATGTCATTATACTGTCATAACACCAGTAATTTTGTTCCACTTAAAAGCAATAAACAATTGGCACTGAAGTGTTTCATCAGCCTGAGGAACAGTCACCACAACTATGAGCTGGCATTCCATCATGGAAATGAGCAGCTTCACGCAAGGCACAGGGGAGCCTAGAAAATACAGCAAGCTTGCCATAATCACACTGTCTCCAACTAGTAGGTAAGAGTGAGCAGTCCTTTTAGAGATAGCAAACTACCCAGAAGAGTGATCTAAAGTGCACTCCTCTCCAGTGCTACACTGGTGTCAGAAGGAGGGTAAGGAGAAGACCTATACAGTCCAACTCAGCAAAGCACCAAGTGCTGCAGAAAACTAAAATGGACTTTATAGGCACTTCTGAGGAGTTGCGGGTTCGCACGTGAAATATTATTTGCACTGTCTCATCAGTGAAGGAGTACCGTTAAAAGCCTCGTACAATTGCAGCTACCTGCTCAGCGCTGTACAACATCTTTAAGATCAGACCTTATCTGACAATGCAGCACAACGTCTACTCCAGGCTTTGGTCTTTTCATATCTGGACTACTGCGACTAACTTTTAGCAGGAGTACCTGCATGTGCTATCAAGCCATTGCAGATGATCCAGAACGGAGTGGCCCATCTTGTATTTAACCAGTCGAGACATCTACATGTCACTCCTCTCTTCAGGTCGCTATGATGGCTCCCTGTAAGCAGCATGCATTCAGTTTAGATCCCTGATGCTTGCGTACAGAGTAGTCAGTGGGTCAGCACCTGCGTATATGGAGACATTGGTGAAGTGCTGTGCACCTGCTTACCCTCTCAGATCTGCCAGGGAACAGCGTTTAGTGATGCCACCTGTGAATGGTATCACGTCTCAACCTGGACTCTTTTTCCCCTCTAGTTCCTAGTTGGTGGAACAAGCTGCCCACCTCCTTCTGTATTGCTGAAGACCTCAATGTATTTAAGAAAGAAATGAAGACCCATCTGTTCTATGAATATCTGTCGAATTGAAAGGAAAAAAATATTTGCTCTGTGATATTTTATATTGTTTGTTAATTTGTTGTTTATGTTTAAATGCTGTACTGATTGTAATCTATGATTGTTAATTATTGGTTATTACATCTTTTCATCTATGGCAATCAACTTTACTTACCTGTCCTATTGCATTTATTGAACAAGCTGGCCCTAGCTTAAGATTAATGTTACTCGATTATATTTACCTCTTTTGTAAGTTGCTTTCAATAAAAGCATCTGCCAAGCAAATAATTGTAAATCTAAATGTAATGCCCACAACAAATGGATAGATCACCATACAGAAGTGCAGCATTTAACATCTCTGCTGTCCTGCATGACATCCCGTGCAGTGACACCTGACAACAATATATGCAAGATCCCCCTGATGTGTCCTTGTCACTGGCTGCATGACAGTAATGGAAAAGAAGACCACCCTACTGTCTTGAAGGATTTGTGTACTGTTTCAAGGAGCTGAAAGTGATTACTAAGGACAGTTACTTCGAAGGGAGGGCTATGTAACGGTGCAGACATGTTGCATTAGTCAGGGATAAATCATCAACAAAATGAGCTGCATTCATGGTCAGCTTCATAAACAGCTGCAGGGGAGCCTATAAAGTTGCACATTAATTTAGTCTAGTGCAGCAACAGTGAACTATCCTTTTACAGGTACCCTGCTAACAAAAAGAGTGATGTAAAGAGCAAAAAAAGTTGATATTGGCAACCAGTGCTACAACAATTAGAAGAAAAATAATAAGTAGAAGAATACTGGTAATCCTGCAATAGACTAGTGTCTTGTCCAGGATTGCCTCCTCCATTGCACCCAGTTTTATAAATGGATGTTAATTTTTAATTAATGCAGGTGAAGGTATTTCTAATAATGGTTTTGAATATTATAATAATCATAAAAATAAGTAATGTTCTTAATGTGCAATCCTGGGCCTGGGCGGGTAGAATATAATAATAATAATAATAATAATCCTGTGTTAGGGTAGCTTCTTGTCCAAGACGTCTTCCTCCCTTGCCCTCAGCAATGTGGATGTATGTTCATTTTTAATTAATAATGATAATATTACTGTTGTGGTTGTTGTTGTTATGACAAGAAAGAAGAAAATCCTTAGATCCACTCTGTCTAATTCAGGGTTGCAGGAGGTGTAACATAATAATAATAATAACTAGCTGAAATACCCACCGTTGCCTGGGAGGAAAATAAAGTGTTTTTTTTTAATTGTTTGAGAAGGTTGTAATAAAAAAAAACACAACTTTAAAAATAAATTATGAAACAATGAAGACTCACTAATGTGCTGGTCTTGTATGTATGTTATGATCCAGTTGACGCTCGGAGCCGGCCAACTCTATTTAATTTGAAAGGCAACAGGGGCGCGGTGCTACTCAGACATAAAGCATGCTGGCAGTCACTTCCAGTTCGTCCTCTGGTGTTCGTTCCGAGTGTCAATTGGATGACAGCATACATACAAGACCGCAAGATCACCCCCGACCCTACCCAGAAGGGGGTGAGTTAGAGTTGATTGTACCCTACAGTATTTTTAGTCAACCAATAAGAAACATGTGTATCAAGTTTCATGAAAATCGGTCCAGTCGTTGAAAGTGATGTTGGAACATACATACATACACACACATATACATTGACTTTATAGATAATAATAATCCTGCGATAAACTGGTGTCATCTTTAGGGTTAGTTTCTAAATTGTTCTCAGTACCCCCAGGATAGGCTCCAGACCCGTTTGACCACGAGCTGAATTAAGATGGTTGGAGAATAAGAGAAGACGAAGAAGCTGGTAAATCTGGGATTATGTTACGGCTCCAAGGATTCCAGCCATGTGGTGGATGCGGCAACGCGCTATTAGCGCAAGCTCCCAATTATACAGGTTCTGCTTGCCAATGTTTGATTATATAGCTCCATTAACAGTAGGACGTAATCACAAGGATTACAATAAACCACCAGATCTCACATTTGAATTATTCAATAATAAAACAAACTGGCAGAAATGCACCACAAGGAAGACTTTAGATTACCCACGTGAGCAATCGGGTGAGACCCCAGGAAAATCGGGACCTGAAGCGAAACGCGCATCAAAAAAATGCATCACGATGGTTGCGACATCCATCACACGAATCTTGATGATTGCGTCTGTACATCTGCAATCGCCGGTTTACTCAGGATTAAACAAAACCCTCGCAAATAAATAAATAACTTAAATAGCGCTGCTGCCTCGCAGTAAGGAGACTTGGGTTCGTTTCCCGGGTACTCCCTGCGTGGAGTTTGCATGCTGTCCCCGTGTCTGTGTGGGCTCCGGTTTCCTCCCACAGTCCAAAGACATGCAGGTTAGGTGCATTGGTGATCCTAACTTGTGTTTGGTGTGTGTCCTGCAGTCGGCTGGCGCCTGTACATCTGTGTTGTCTGGGATTGGCTCCAGCAGACTGTGTTAGGATATAGCGGGTTGGAAAATGACTGACTAAGTAAAACTGAAATGTTCGCGGATGTTGACATACAGTATAAGCACCCACTCTCGCAGAATAAGATAATGACATCGACAGGCGTCACCTATACGTGTGGGGGTTCACAACCAGTGGCACTCTCTCTTGAACAAATCGCCTGCCCAAGCATATATCATTTCCTTTGGTTATTTCTCCAAATATTTAAGTTTAACATTACACTATTTGTAAAGGCTCGTGCTGGTTTGGTAGTCTGTATGCCCGTCAGACCACGTACTTTATTAGACCATTTTATGATGTCTCATGAGTGTTTCGCATCAAATAAAAATGTCAAATGTTTTGCGTAAAAACAATTTCAAATCGTTCACGATAACGAGTATTTACTTAAAGTACGCTGCGGTTACTCAACTGTTGGGAAGTTGTCGTCAGTCCACAGTTGTTGCTCTTCGCTTGTTTGCCCAGGTGTGCTTTTTCCGTCTTAGAAAAAATAAAACTTAAAAAAAGTTAAAACTACTAAATGACATTTTCTAAATGATGTGTATATTGGAAAGGACAATAAAAGTGTGCTTCTCAACAGTTATGATAGATATTACAATGGTAGCGCTGCTCCCCGCGCTAAAGGAGACAACTCCGGTGCTCTATGTTATGGATTGTGCATGTTCTCTCTGTGTCTGCTTGCGTTTCCTCCCTCAGTGCAGTGACATACAGGCCCCTGGGTTCTGCCACCCTGCAACCCTGCTCAGCATGAGCAAGTGTAAAAATGGAGGGACATTAACAGCAATTCACCCCAACTGATCTTTAGTTGGAATTTAAAGAAAATGGATAGCAAGCATGTGTCTTTTGGAAGTTTGTTTGCCTTTAATACTGCCTTGTTATATTTTTTGATGGATAGTATATTGCTTTGATTTGTCTCAGTGTGTGTGTGTGTGTGGTTATGGGAGCAAAAGAGGTGCTGATGCCCAGGGCCACTGTAGAGATTAAATCAAACCCTGTTTGGAATCATAATGACTGATTTACAAGGCAGAGAAGCCAGCATCCCAAGATTTGCTATAAACTTCCAAAACTTGTGTTCTGATTTCCTCTTTAGGGACTTTCAAAATTAGGTTAGGTTGGGAAGCATGCACCGGTACAACACATTGCCGCACCCATTACACGACAAAACAGCTCAGGATCCTGGTTGGTATCCCTCCAGACAGACAAGCAGTCCAGTCCCACCCTCTGGAAATGACCCACTATGTGCCACAGCCAGGTGTTATGTGGGCGTCCCCTCGGCCTGGTCCAGCCACATGGATCGTCAAAAATGAGGATTTTGTGAGCCGGATCATCCTTGGGGAAACGTGCCACATGGCCGTAGTGCCATAACTGACTCTCCTTCAAAATGCAGGTAATGTGCCTATTTCGGGACTCCATGAGCAACTACTCATTCGATACAAAGGCAAACCAGCGATACCCAAGGATTCTCTGAAGAGACACAGTACCAAAGGAGTCCAGTCTTCGTCTCAGGTCACTGGATAGCGTCCATGTCTCACAACTATATAGCAAGACAGGAAGCACCAGGACTCTAAAGACTTGGACCTTCGGCCTTTTGCATAGATATCAGGAGTGCCACACACCCCTTTCCAGTGACCTCATGAACCCCCCATGCATGCTCTCCCAATCCATTTACTGACTTCATAGGAAGAGTCACCAGAGATATGAATGTCACTGCCGAGGTAAGAAAACCTCTCGACAAAATTAGACTTAATGGGTTTTTTTAGAAGAATTAAGTGGATAGGACTGGTGAGCTTTGTTGGGCTGAATGGACAGTTCTTGCCCCGATCATTCTAATGGTCTAATGTAAACTTCTCAGTAAACTGACCCATTTTGGGTTTGTCATTATAGTGTTATTATGTTGGCATCCCATCCAGTCTTTGTTTCAATAGGTGACTAGGCTAATTCCAGGGCTACAGGGAATGAGTTGTGAGGACAGATTCAAAGAGCTGAGCCTTTTTAGTTTGAGTAAAAGAAGATTAAGAAGAGACAAGGTTTAAGTGTTTAAAATTATGAAGGGAATTGTTACTTTTGTTACGTTAAAATGAGTGCATCATGAACATAGGGACACAGTTGGAAATGTTTTGAGGATAAATTTCACACAAACATTTGGAAGTTTTTCTTTGCAGCGAGAACCATAGACACATAGAATAAGCTACCAAGTAGTGTGGTAGACTGGAGGACTTTAGGGACTTTCAAAGCTTGACTTGATGTTAGTTTAGAAGGATGAAGTGTGTAGGACTGGTGAGCTTTGTTGGACTGAATGGCCTGTTCTTGTGTAGATTGTTCTACTATTCAATCTATTACTCAGTGCTGTCTGAGAAATGCATTAGAAAATGACCTGGTGAATTTTGAATTGCCCAAAGTTGTATACCCATCTCTTTACATATTTGGCTGACACCTTTATCCAAGTTGACTTATAATATTATGAGATTCAATTGGTTACATTTCTTTTGTTTTTCCGGTTGGAGAACAGGAAGGTAAAGTGATTTGCTTGTGGTCACACAGTATCAGTAGCAGGATGTGAACCCACAAACTCAGTGTTTGAAGTCCAAAGCCTTAACCACTGTAACACACTACCCGCCTATCCAATCCCCTGTTTTCTACCTCTTCCTATTCCTTTACAGCGCCATCAAAAAGGCTTCTCTACTTTCACCCATATTTACTGGAGATAAATTTGACAATACGTTTCCTGAAGAGGATTACTTCAGACATTGGATCACTGCTTTTCGACCTTCGTTTAATGATGCTGGCACCCGTAAGTCATGTTTTTTTTATTTTGTGGCACCTTTACACTCTTAAAAATAAAGGTACCAGGGGGGGTTCTTCAGAGCAATGCCATAGGGGAACCATTATTGATTCCCAAATGACCCATTGACATAAGGGCTCCAGAAAAAAAATAGATTTATTTAGATTAGTAAGAGGGTCCAGACACTTAATAACCTTGAATAGATGGTAAACGATTTTTGAAATAGCAATGGGTCTTGATTTTCAAAGGACTCTTTCTGCAAAAAATAACACAGGCTAAGTCCAGGTTTTTCTTAATCTGTTAGTGTCCTGATACAATACATTAAAGATGTGAAGATTCCTCTACATATTAGGAAGTTTTTCAAAGCACAAAGAACCTACTTTATATGCAAAGAACTCATCCCAGAGTGAAGTTGTTCTTTGTTAAGCAATACCTGTAGTTCTATGAGGAACAACTCAACCCAGTAAAGAACAATAAAGTGCCATTAAAAGAACTATTATTTTTAAGAGCGTAGTCAGTTTTTTGTTATATCCACTTGCCAGTTTCACCAGAATTATACATTTTACTCTGTCTTTATGGACACAAAATATACACTGACTATAGTTAATCCTGAAATAAACAAAATAGACTAATCTGGGTTATGGTTGTAACTTTTCAAACAGATATTTGATCCTTATATGACTCACAAATCTTTTTAATATCAGCCATAAAATAGGGTTGCAGCCCCAGGAACACCCAACACGGTTGTTCTCCCAGACTATAGCTCTCCTGAACCTCTGTGGGAGACCAAACTGGAAGAATGCCAGCAAAGTACTGCCACCTAATCCTCTGGGGGACTCTGCCTCCACAGAGCTGTAGCCCATTGTCCTTCAGTTATTCCTGCCTGAGCAGCACTCGTCCTTGCAGGGACACCCACACATCTTGTTGCTTGCCTCCTTCAGCATGGTGTCCATTTAGGCAGGCAAGATATGATCTTCCATCTCAACAGGTGGGTCACTCCAACCATGTGCATTACAACTTGTAATACAGAAATCTCTAATTCATGTAGATAAGATTTTAAAAAATTGTGGTAGAATTACCAAAACTTTTTTTTTTTTATCAGTATGAGGATATACGTTCTTCATTTCTATCCATAATTTGTCAAGAAGCACTTTTGTATGTTTGAATGCCAAAAAACCATCATCACATATTTCAAATAAGTTCTATTCATATACACGTTGACTTGCTCCACCATGGTGACTCATAAGCCAGACTTATCTCTCATAATGCATCAGTGGATGGTATTTTCAGCTTTTTCTTGCATTTTGCACTAATCTTGTTTAAAAATATCAACTAAGTAAGATACTTGCAATCCAAGTATCATCTGCAAGAGATATGCAGTATTGTTTTTGTTTCTGAAGGCTTACAAAAAAATACCTCATCCATCACTTTAAACACTTGTCACAATACTTTGTCTTTATTAGACATCCATCTTGCTTCCTAGAGAAGAAGAAGATTAGTGTGCTTTTTATATACTTTGTCATTTTAACAACTGTGTTGTGTATTTTTTTCAACTAATTGCAGGGTGTTTTTCCAACCAGAACTTCAGGATTGAGAAAACAATATGTTATTATGATATCACTGTTTTCTTACTTCATTAAAGAGACAAATCCTTTCGATGAATCAATAATTGATGGGGCTCCATCTGTATGAATTCGCACATATGAAAGGGGAGCTATATAATGACACTGACACATACAGAAGTGGGCAAGCCGTGACACCTCAACCTCACTGACTGGCTACTGGGAAGGACTTTGGGGTACATCATGCATGCAAGCCAGGCTTCCAGACAGGAACTAAAACACATTTATTCTAGAGTCAATAGATTGATTTTTTCTTAATTTTAAGAAGTGAAACTCCAAACTTTCCAAAGTAATGCCCAAACTTATAGCAATACCCTAGCTAACGTGCAATCTCCAGCCCCTAATATGCTGTAATAATACATAAATTGTGTTCATAAGAACTACTTATGAATGCTTTGAAAACACTTTGCCTCCAGACTCAATATGAGAAAAACCCCACTAGATAGATAGATAGATAGATAGATAGATAGATAGATAGATAGATAGATAGATAAAAAAGGCAATATTTGATATAGATAGATAAATAGAAAAGGCAATATTTGAGATAGATAGATAGATAGATAGATAGATAGATAGATAGATAGATAGATAGATAGATAGATAGATAGAAGGTTTATTAACCCCAAAGGAAATTGCCAGGTAACAGCAGTAGACAAAAAAGGCACAGATGTACATTAACAAGAATTGTAATAATCTACAGAGGATCAAGATGTTCTGAAAGCAAGGTTGGAGCTGTTTCAGAACCAGCTTCTCAAAGGTCTTCATGAAGTATAAAGTCAGAGCAACTAGTCTGAAGGCCTTGGTTTCACTCAAATGCTCTGTTTTCGGCACTGGGGCCATGTAGGATGTTTCCCAAAGCTGGAAAATCTGCAAATTCAGGAAAAGGGAAAACAGATCCTGAACGCCCCCATAGTGCTGATTGGGACGTTTTCAGCATCATGGGGCTGATTCCATCCAGCTCTGTAGCCTTGTTCCTGCAGAGTTCCCCAGCCCTCTCATCACTTAATCGACAGAGACAGTCTAAAATATGAAAAGAAACTGGAGATCACAGATATGATGTAATCGTAGGAGAAGGTAGTGCAGGGTAGAGATGGCAGTTAGGATTCCGGAACCTTCTCTACTTGCACATAGGGGCTAGCAGTAGTGGGCATATGGAGTGATGTTTTATGCTATTTCAACTTTGCTGATAATCTCGCCTTAACTCAAGTTGTTTTCGCGTTGCCTTCTTGGATCATGCTCCCAAATGCAGCTTTGGATACCAGTAGCATTCATATCAAATAAATACTGGCTTGATTAATAATTTTGTGCCACCCCTGGATTATTGTTGTAGCAGCCCAGGGTGGTTGAAAACCACTGTGTTAGACACAAGAGTAACAATAACAATAATAAAAGGTAAGACACATTAATTTTTACGCAGATATTCTGCAACCTCCTAAAACCGTAGCGATCGTGGCTAAACTTCTGTTCCCATCCATCCGTTCAATTTCAGCTCCGTCCATTTTCCACAGGATCGCAGGGAATTTAGCTGGAGCCATCCGAGAAAGCTTCGGGCGCAAAGCAACAAAAAACCTTAAACATCTACCAAGAAATACTATCAACTCAATGACAGGGTTTGCTTTAAAGATCACGAAACTTGTGTGCCAGTCCATCCCAGGTGTCTGTTCCCTGACTTCAATAAATACGAACGCAATTTTTGTCTGCAGGCAGTTTAAAGGGCAGCTTGTGTAAGTTCGGGGTCCTCCGATTACTACAAACCACAGCTCTTTCACTTCCTCCATGTGTTTTTGTGTCAGATGCGTTAGGATTGTTGCTGCTTTTCTGTATTTATGTACTGTCCGTTTTTGCTGTGGCCATGAATGGACCTTCTCGTTCGTGATGATAGTGAACAAATTTTTCTGTAGTCTTGTTCCATATTTTTCTTGCAGGTTAGTTAAACATGTTTTGTTTACATCTGAAGAATTTTAATGTGTCTTGTTACATTCTTCGGGTATCGTCTTGTGATCTTTATTAATAACTCATGCACTATATAAACATAACATGTTAGTAATAACTTATGGTGTGTATATATATATATATATATATATATATACACACACACTGTATATGATTTCCGCGAAATGAGACATTTGTTGGCAATCTATTTCTAAACTCTTAACTGCTTTTGATCGTCAAGGTCAGAATATCAGTTATTGTTTATGGTCTTTGTTGAACCCGAATATCGAGGCAACGTAAAATCTGAAATAGTTTTTACTTCTCAGAAATCAAATAATAGAACTTATTGTCCTGTCACACTCTCATATGTGATATTTTTGTAGTATCTCAAATGTATTTTTGTGAATTAGTAACTTCAGATTTCCCTGTGGTTGTGTGCATGTGCACTACGATCGGCTGAAGCCCATTCCCGGTTTAGGTCCCGCTTTGCTGATACTGGGAAAGGTTTGAGTACCACGCATGTCTAATACGCGATGTAAATGAGTTCGGTCAATTTAAATTTATAGACAGGCGTTTACATCTCTATCTTTTAAATCGGCTCACTATATTTTAAGAGCTGAGCGATCAAGTACATAATGCGTCTCGTGTACTAGAAACGCCGGACCTTGGTTCTGTTCCTAACTCAGCCACTGACTGAGAGCAGTTTAGGCATTCTCCTTATATCGCTGTGGATTTACCGTGAATTGTGGTTTCCTCCCATTTGACACTGGAGGCTCATTAGGTTTACTCGATGTGGGTGAGTTACTTTGATGGATTGCTTTCCTGTTCAAAGATGCTTCTTGTCTTGTGTAGTATTCTTCTAGGATTGTCTACTGGTTTGAACACCTTGTAGTAATAATACTTTTAAAAAGTTCAGTAAGTAGAGAGATTCTGTTGAACATTTAACATATCTTTATTACATTTTAAGTATTCTCACGTATTAAAAACGTTTTAAGGTTATTTCCACACTGTAAAGGAAAGAAGGTTAAAGACAAAGTTCAGCGTTTCGGCTGTAAAGAATTCATCAGGTGTGCAACTGAGAAGGAAAGCACTGGTCACTTAAATAGGAATGGAACAAAGTCAGGGTAGATGAAAGGAGAAATGGTGAGAAAAAGCTGCCATTGGAGAAGATGAAGGGAGAGATTAACCTTTAGTGTTTTGTTCATTCCTGCAAAAACAAGTTTGTTTTTTTTATCAAAAGAAAGTTATTAGTGTAACAGAACAAATACCAAAATGTCAATATAAAATACAGTAGGAAAGGCATGTCTAGTGTCCACTAATGTACTGATACTGATTTAACACAAGTCCTTGGAGTGAGATGTTTTGAAGTGCCTTCAATGCACAGCCCAACATTGTAGTTGGGACAGTAGAAGTTCTTTGTACACTTTTCTTATTTTTTCTGTTGCTAGAGCATGATCTGCACTAATCTGCACTAATGGTGCTGCCCATTGTGTTAGTGTACTGTAGACTACCACATTTCTCCAGATATGAACAATGACAGTTGCTACATCTTTAGTGATGCTTAGCAGACTAATTTCTTTGTTGTCCTTCCACTTGATCGCATGTTACCTTTCTGCACACAGAAGCTTCATGTAACCAGGCATATCACAGCATTTTGGGCATGTACTGACATCTGCGTCATTTTCACTGTTCATGTCAATGTCTGATGACCAATTCACATTGCCAGTGCTGTCGCTTGATTCAACTAATGACTCAGTTTAACTTTGTTCAAAAACTGGTTTTGCAGCTTTTTGTTTACATGCCATTGTGTTATTTTTAGTTGATGGCCCCACCCCACTGTTGAATATTAATGAGTTACCATTGAGTGGCAGAAGTCTTAGTAAAATGTATTTGCAGGATTATGTTATTTCGTCCACAAGATGGAAGCAGAATACAGTTTTCAGAATTATTTGGGTAAAACACTTTATATACGATTCAAAAAAGGTCACCCTGAGTGCTTCTTGGGACTTAATTCTGTTTATATAGAATTAAAGACTTAGGGCCAGGATGCTGTTGCTACACAAGCAGTGTACTGACTATACTGTGCACATACTCTATGTAAGTCTGGAGCAGGGGTGTCGAACGCCAGGCCTGGAGGGCCACAATGGCTGCAGGTTTTCATTATAACCCTTTTCCTAATCAGTGACCAGTTTTGACTGCTATTTAACTCCTGTTCCCTTCATTTTAATAATCTTGTTCTTAAGGATTCATTCATCTGAATTGATTCCTTTCTTCATTAAATGGCAGCCAAACAGAAATGAGGCATGAAACGAGCCAACAGATGACCAGCTAAATCGGGGCTTCAGACTCCAACCAGTTCCACAATGAGAAGCAGATTCTTGCTTGATAAGAATAATGATTAAACTCATTATTTAATTCCATGGCTTGTTGGTGCTCTCATTCAGCCACAGCAGACATTTCCAGAACTGTTGATTTTTCTTTTTTTTTTTTCTAAGACCACCCTCACAATGTTTTGGTGAGCTGAGAGTTCAGCCTTACTGAGACCTCCACCTTTCTTTATTTTCACATATTTTGTGATGGGCACCGGTGAGCTGGTCATATGGATTCTTGTTTTGTGGCTCGTTATTGTTTAGCTGCTAATTAAGAAAAAGGAAACAACTAGGGGGCCTGAGTCAAGGTAACTAACAGTAAAAACTGGTCACAAATTAAGAAGATGGTTAGAATGAAAACCTGCAGCCACTGCGGCCCTCCAGGACCGGAGTTTGACACCCGTGGTCTGGAGGATTCCACCAGGTGGCAGTGCAAGATGCCTTTGCGAAGGTGCAAAAAAGGATGGCAACAGCGACACAAGATGGTATATGAGACCTTTAATTGTATCACATTATTAAGATGGGGAATGTGTGAAGCTTGTATTGCCTATGGATGAAGTTTAAAAGCACTATAAATACTTTTGTATGTCGCTATTTAAGTTTAATGATTTGCTTCACCCCATCGGACCATTCATCAAACATCATAGCACGCATATTGATCCTGTTGGAGCTGCAATGTGGTTTGCTGTCACACTGTGTTATCTTGTAACAGCCGAATCCACACTTCTTTTCCCGGACTTTATCTGCTTTGCACAGACATATCTGTTGCAGATTTGCTTCCATTTCGTCTTGCATGTTTCCACATCCACTTTTAACATCCTTGGTGTTACATTTTATCTAAAATTTTTTGTCTTGAAAAATAAAATTTTTATTAAATCTCACCTTTCACCCATGTAAAACACTAAAAGTACAAAGTCAGAAGTTTATATAATAATGATAAAAATAATAATAATGTTGAGTAATAATAATAATATGAACAGCACACTGCACATGTGTGAGTGATGCAAGCATCCCTTTCTTCTTCCTTGAATCACTTTCGGATTCACTGACGGTTTCAGTTTCACAGCCTGAAGACAGATTCACCTCGTCATCGCTGCTGATGAGAGGCATTTCTTACAAGACCCAGTTATGAGGCTAGGAGAAGATGTGTCTACACCGTTGCCCGAGTAACGCTTGGCACTAATGCTTTTGGCACTTTTACAGCCCGAGTAGTCATCGGGTCACATGTGAGACACGTCTGTACCATTGCTCTCCTCTGTGAGGTGAGTTGCAAACAACAATTTGGTGTAGTTTGGGTGGTTGACGGAAGGGGGTCCAGGGAGGATTAGGAGAAAGGGCTCCTGTGGAAGGATCATTCTGCAAAATAAATTTTATGTGATGACCTATGCGAGAGGAGTGTTAGGGGGAAATAGGAGGACCAGTGGGATGCAGGTTTCTTAATTGGGGTTCCTCTTAAAGAGTAATTTGCTGAAATAATGTTACTGAATGGTATTGAAGTACTAGGAAAAGTGGAATTTTTAATTCTCTGTTACTAATTCATGTAATTAATGATATCAAGTTAATTATTTATAATACATTTTATTTAACTAATACTTATGGTTAATACAGAGAATAAATTAAAGTTAGTGAAACTTCACTCAACATTTATGGCACACCATTTATTATGGCAACTCTATTTTCACACACATATGCTCTGTTATAAACACTCTGTAGTACTTAAGAAAACCAAATATTAGAATTCTCACTTTTATACAGTGTTTAAAGAAAAAACAAGTTGCCAAACTTTGATGCCATTGACATAAATCTTTGTTCACCACAAAAGCACTCATTTTGTCTGTGACCGCTGAATTCAAGTAGAAAATCATAGAATCTAAAATACTGACAGCATCTCACACAAAAGTGATGCTAGGTATGAATAGTATTTAAGAGAAATATGCTGCAGTGTTATCATCATTGTGGTTCAGCAAAATTGCTGGAACACCTGAAAATGTACTTTGAAAATACAGTATTTATCACACACATCCTAATGAAAGCTTCTCCAGGCATACATCAAGATCTGTAATGAATGAAAATATAGTTAATGTAGATTTGCACGAATGAGGCCCATCTTTTACAGAGATTACACATTTTGGCAGTAATTTCAAACTTCATATTTATAAGTCTTGTTTCATAGGAAATAAGTGTGATGTGCATGAGTTATCAAAAACACTTAAGATTTCAGAATCTAGTACCTACCAAAATGTTATTTCAAATAATTCTTACAGTGCCTATGAACAGTATTCACCCACTTGGAAGTCTTCCCATTTTACTGTTGTACAACATGGAATTACATTGGATTTAATTTGGCTTTTTTGACGCTGATCAGTACAATAAGATTCTTTACTGTCAAAGTGAAAACAAGTCTCTGCAAAACTGTTCAGCTCATGTACTTGAGGACAGAAGTGGAAATCAAAGAGAAGTGCATATGCCAGAAAGCACTTATTTGCACAAAGCGTTGTGGAATCCTGGAACAAACTACTGAGACATGTAGTTGAATCAAACACCTTGACAACCTTTAAGAAGTATCTGGATGGGATCTTGGAACAGCTATGCTAAACAAATAAGCAGGATGGTCTCCTGAATGGTCTCCTCTTGTTTATCAGATTTCTTATATATGTTCTTACATGCTAAAAATAATATAGATATAAAACCCACAATAATTGATTTCATAAGTGTATTTTTTAAAATGGTGGCTTTCTCTCTCTGCCACTCTCCCATAAAGCTGCCACAAGTGAGGCATCCATATATCAGTTGTTGTCTGTAGTCTCTCCAGTCTCAGCCAAGGGAACTTGTGACTCCTTCAGAGTGTTCTGAGGTCTCTTTGTGGCCTCTCACACTGGCCTTTTTCTTGCAAGATCACTCAGTTTTTTTCAATAGCCTTTTCTAGATAGATTTACATCTCTATTTTTTTCATGGCTGATTTAATTGGTCTCGGGGAAATATTAAGTGACAATGTCAACTTTATTTATATAGCACATTTAAAACAACATGGGAATGCTGTGGCCAAAGTGCTTTACAATAATAGAATTAAAGAAAAACATTCCAGTAACATGAATAACATAAATAGAAATAAAATAAATGAACATAATAAATAGAAGTAATGTTACATAATCACAATGAGGAAACCATCAGTATTACTGAAGGTCACGGAATGCAAGTGAATAGAAATGAGTTTTTAATCTTGTTTTGAACAGTTCAATTGTAGACGACTCCTTTATGTGATGATGTAAAGAGTTCCACAGGTGAGGAGCAGCAGCTGCAAAGGCCCTGTCCCCCTTAGTTTTACACTTAGTACGAGGGACAACAAGAGACAACTGACCAGAAGATCTAAGCACTCTAGATGGCTGGTGTACAACACACAAAAACTAGCAACAGGCAGCCAGTGTAAAGAAGCTAATATTGGAGAAACAGAGTCATACATTCTTGCCCCAACCAGAAAGCGAGCGGCAGTGACTTGGATGTTTTCTTGTCTCCATCCTCTGTGCTGTGCTTTTCAGTCACCTTTTCGTGAAGTTGACTCGAGTATTCTTATATCTTCATTGCCACTATACTGACTCACCTCAAGCTGGCTCTTCCACATTAAGGTGCATTTATACTGCAATCAATTGAAACCCCAGACAGGTGATCCCCTTTGAACTAATGTGACTTCTGAAGCCAATTGGCTGCACTGGTGATGATTTAAGTGTGTCATATTAGAGGCTGTATATTTATGCAATCAATTATTTACCTTTTTATATTTATAATTAGACCACTTTGCAGAGATCTATTTTTACATTATCATTAGTTTTTTTTCTTTTAATCAGTATCCAAAAAGCCAAATCATATCCACTGTGATTCAATTTTATATAAAAATAAAATGTGAAAACATCATAAGGAGAATATGTTTTTGAGCACTTGAAAATATACTTAGGAGCCAGGATGCTTCGTAGATTTTGCAAAATAGAAAACATCCCATATTGGTCATGTCACATTTGATGTCTTTTCCAGGGACTTTCAGTCGTAGCCTTCATTTATATAATCTTAGGGAGGTGGAGGCAGTCGGCTGAGCTCTCTCATGAAGCCCGGTCATCTAGTTTGACATACCCAGTTACTCACCCTAACTAGTCTGTGAGTCACCCTGATAAACCAGTTTCATTTTGTCCTTAGTATTAGGGGCAGGCTCTATGTACATGAAAGCTTACAACCAATGAATGCTTATTTGGTAATAAAGTGCCTACAGTGAGGAATAATGAAAGCAGATGTTCTGGACCTCAAAAACAGTAGAGAAGCTTACCTGTCTAATGTCTGTTGTTTTACATACCACGACAAAATGGAAAAAAGACAAAAAGGGCTGAGACTATGGCTGAACTTGCTGTACTTCTTAACCCTTTGTACTTTACCAGCTGTAATTGACAGCATGCTACTGGTTGTCAAAAAAAGGTGCGAGCATGACTGCTGCAAAGTTGCCAAGCAGTCACGTAATTGACATGCCTGGCGATTTTCAGTTGTTTAAGGTGATGTAGTTAACAGTATTTCTGAAGAAGATAAACCTTGAGAAGTCCACTTTTTTTTTGGAACAAGCAAAATTGAAGTTCTACTGACCCATACTATAATGTCACAGACCTCACACTAAAGTCCACAACTACTGTGTAATATGACAGCTGGTTGTCTGTCACTAACCACTGATACTCAACCTTCCAGCCCACATTGAAAAACATTCACTAATAACCAGAGATAATTTCCACAGTTTAAGAAAAAAAAAAAACATTATTGCAGTATTAATAGCCTAATCAGCACCTCTTTTAAGGATGCACTAGACTAACAGATTTTTTTAGCCTTCACTAATCTACAGAAATTTGTCATTATTATTCTTTAGAGAAGCAGTTAAATCATTCCAAAGCTTGGGGCCTCTGTGCCTAGTTTCATTTGTCCTTGTAGTGTTTTTTTATTTTAAACTAGCTGAAATACCCAGTGTTGCCCTGGAGGAAAATAAATAGTTTTTTTTTAATTGTTTGAGAAAAATATAATAAAAAAAACACAACTTTAAAAAGAAATATAAATTAACAATGAAGGCTCACTAATGTGCTTGTCTTGCGGTCTTGTGTGTATGTTGTCATCCAGTTGACGCTTGGAACCAGCCAAGTCTATTTAATTTGAAAAGCAACAGGGGTGCGGTGGTGCTCAGACATAAAGAATGCTGGCAGTCACCTCCAGTTCACCCTCTGGTGGTCGTTCTGAATGTCAACTGGATGATAATAACATGCATACATGCATACATGACTGCACGATCACCCCCCACCCCACCCAGAAGGGGGTGGGTTAAGGCTGATTTCACCTTACAGTATTTTTAGCCAACCAATGAGAAACGTGTACCAAGTTTCATGAAAATCGCTCCAGCCGCTCAGAAGTGATGGTGGAACATACATACATACATACATACACACATTGACTTTTTATATATACAGTATATATAGACAAGACCTGCATCTTGTAGTTGGACTGTGTGATCTGTAATTTATTAATTACAAATTTCTGGTAAAATTAGCTGTTTAGAGTTTTACATATCAAGATTTTGAAATGAGCACAAAATATGCCTAGGATTTAAGAGAAGAAGTACTTATTATCATTTTTTTTCTAATAATGGTTCTTATAGCTACGTTTTGAACCAGCTGTTGTCTATAAATAGAATGATTTCAGCAGTCTTTGCATAAAGCATAGCAGAAGTAAATTCTGATGAAAATGAATATATGAAATTATTACATTTTTTGTATCCTATAATGTGAGAAAATGTAAATAAAATTCAGTATTTCTTACATTAAAAAAACAGGTCATGGATGGTAATAATAGTAATTTTTTGCATTTATATAGCGCTTTCCTCACTACTCAAAGCGCTCAGCAATTGCTGGTTAAGGGCCTTGCTCAAGGGCCCAACAGAGCAGTGTCCCTATTGGCATTTACGGGATTCAAACCGGCAACCTTCTGATTGGCAGTGCAGAGCCCTAGCCTCAGTGCCACCACTCCACCACTAATAGTGATTAATAGTAATCCATCTAGCCATCCATTTTCAAACATGCATAAATCATCTCAGAATCATGAATCCTGTGGACTACTTCAGAAGAATCGGGTACAAGCAGCAATCCATGGCTGTCCATTGCTAAATACACATCTTCACTGGGTTAGAGTCACCATCTAACCTAAATTGTGTGTGTTTGGAAAGTGGGTGAAAACCACAAACAGACCTGAAGAGAGGGTGCAAATTCCACAAAGGCTGAGCTGGCATTTAAACAACAGAATGGAACTGTGAAGCAGTAGTGAAACACCATTGTGCTACCATGCTGCACTAACTCAGGTCATAGGTTTTAGAAATAAATTGAAGAGATCAAAACTAAATTAAGAAAACGTTTTAAGTGTCAGTGTTAAAAAGGACTGAAGATGTACAGTGGGATGCAAAAGTTTGGGCAACCTTGTTAATAGTCATTTTCCTGTATAAATCGTTGGTTGTTACGATAAAAAATGTCAGTTAAATATATCATATAGGAGACACACACAGTGATATTTGAGAAGTGAAATGAAGTTTATTGGATTTACAGAAAGTGTGCAATAATTTTTCAAACAAAATCAGGCAGGTGCATAAATTTGGGCACCGTTGTCATTTTATTGATTCCAAAACTTTTAGAACTAATTATTGGAACTCAAATTGGCTTGGTAAGCTCAGTGACCCCTGACCTACATACACAGGTGAATCCTATAATGAGAAAGAGTATTTAAGGGGGTCAATTGTAAGTTTCCCTCCTCCTTTAATTTTCTCTGAAGAGTAGCAACATGGGGGTCACAAAACAACTCTCAAATGACCTGAAGACAAAGATTGTTCACCATCATGGTTTAGGGAAGGATACAGAAAGCTGTCCCAGAGATTTAAGCTGTCTGTTTCCACAGTTAGGAACATATTGAGGAAATGGAAGACCACAGGCTCAGTTCAAGTTAAGGCTCGAAGTGGCAGACCAAGAAAGATTTCGGATAGACAGAAGCGGCGAATGGTGAGAACAGTCAGAGTCAACCCACAGACCAGCACCAAAGACCTACAACATCATCTTGCAGCAGATGGAGTCACTGTGCATCGTTCAACCATTCGGCGTACTTTACACAAGGAGATGCTGTATGCGAGAGTGATGCAGAGGAAGCACAAACAGAGCCGCTTGAGGTCTGCTCAAGCACATTTGGACAAGCCAGCTTCATTTTGGAATAAGGTGCTGTGGACTGATGAAACTAAAATTGAGTTATTTGGGCATAACAAGGGCGTTATGCATGGAGGAAAAAGAACACAGCATTCCAAAAAACACCTGCTACCTACAGTAAAATATGGTGGTGGTTCCATCATGCTGTGGGGCTGTGTGGCCAGTGCAGGGACTGGGAATCTTGTCAAAGTTGAGGGATGCATGGATTCCACTCAGTATCAGCAGATTCTGGAGACCAATGTCCAGGAATCAGTGACAAAGCTGAAGCTGCGCCGGGGCTGGATCTTTCAACAAGACAACGACCCGAAACACTGCTCAAAATCCACTAAGGCATTCATGCAGAGGAACAAGTACAACGTTCTGGAATGGCCATCTCAGTCCACAGACCTGAATATAATTGAAAATCTGTGGTGTGAGTTAAAGAAAGCTGTCCATGCTCGGAAGCCATCAAACCTGAATGAACTAGAGATGTTTTGTAAAGAGGAATGGTCCAAAATACCTTCAACCACAATCCAGACTCTCATTGGAACCTACAGGAAGCGTTTAGAGACTGGAATTTCTGCAAAAGGCAGCTCTACTAAATATTGATTTCATTTCTTTTTTGTGGTGCCCAAATTTATGCACCTGCCTGATTTTGTTTGAACAATTATTGCACACTTTCTGTAAATCCAATAAACTTCATTTCACTTCTCAAATATCACTGTGTGTGTCTCCTATATGATATATTTAACTGACGTTTTTTATCGTAACGACCAACGATTTATACAGGAAAATAATGACTATTAACAAGGTTGCCCAAACTTTTGCATCCCACTGTAACTCTGTGTAATAAATCATCATATCTTTTCTTGCAGAATGGGGAATTTTATGTCAAGTGCACCAGGAACCTTCTCAAAGAAAAAATCTGCTAGTTTTGTTCAGGTAGGCAGATTTCTATTTTAAATTCTTATAATGATAATTGCTAGAATGTATAGGAGTTTAAAGCAAATTTATTGGCAGTGCTTGCAGTATTTTGTGCCATCACTAGTTTTTGTCATAAGTTTGATTATTAGTATACTTTAGCAAGCATAGGGAGATAAATTTGACATCAGGAATGTCCGTGTCTCATCATAAATCTAGTGAAGGCCAACTACTTCTGGATTAAATGCAAGTGGGGGAAAAAGGGAGAATTAGCTGGTTTCAAAAATATACAGTATATACCACATTGTGAGTGAGAATTCTAGTCATCACTGAAGTGTGATTTTATAAATTAGGATTGTAAATTCAACTGCAGTCTTTATTCAGACTTGCATCAATGGGCCGTAGATTCTGAGACGTTGATGTTAAATGATCTGTAGGATAAGTTCTGGCATTCTGGGTCAAACTAGCTTAAAACAGTACATACATCACAACTAATGCAAGAAAATACTTTATTTTTCATTCTATTTGCAATCATTTATAAAAAGTTTGAGATAACACAATTGAGAATCTGAAAATGACACCTTTCAGAAACAGCATGTTAGAATCATTAGAGAGACTTTTAAAAAAAGTGTTGCCAAAGTTATTTTTAATGTAAACTAGCTAAAATACCAAGCGTTGCCCAGGAGGAAAAAAAAGTATTTTTTTAATTGTTTGAGAAAAACATAATTAAAAAAACACAACTTTACAAATAAAAATAAACCTAGGTTCGCTTCCTGGGTCCTCCCTGCGTGGAGTTTGCATGTTCTCTCCGCATCTGCATGGGTTTTCTTCAGTGGGCTGGTGACCTGCGCGGGGTTTGTTTCCTGCCTTGCCCCTAGTGTTGGCTGGGATTGGCTCCAGCAGACCCCCGTGACCCTGTAGTTAGGATATAGCGGGTTGGATAATGGATGGATGGATGAAGACTCACTAATGTGCTTGTCTTGCGGTCTTGTGTGTATGTTATCATCTAGTTGACGTTCGGAACTGGCCAACTCTATTTAATTTGAAAAGCAACAGGGGCGCGGTGCTGCTCAAAAATAACGAATGCTGGAAGTCGCCTGGTATATACTAACTGTGTAAGCCGATCCTAGAAAGTATTTAAATCCTCAGAACTACTCTGGGCATCTCTCCGCTAGAAGGATTCATGTTGCCGACGTGCTCACATCGTTTGTGCATTAGCAGCTAAGCGACTGTCTTTCTTAGGAGGTTTCCTTTTGCCGGTGTACTGGCCTCGCTTGCGTATCCTCAGAGCTGGAGCACTCACCCCGACTCTACGTCTCACTTCCGGGCTGGACAGACACACACACTTCCACATGTAGAATTCTATTTAATTTCAAACGCAACAGGGGCGCGGTGGTGCTCAAACATAAAGAATGCTGGCAGTCGCCTGGAGTTTGCCCTCTGGTGGTCGTTCCGTGTGTCAACCGGATGATAACATGCATAAAAGACCGCAAGATCACCCCCACTCTACCCAGAAGGGGGTGAGTTACAGCTGATTTCACCCTACAGTATTTTTAGTCGACCAGTGAGGAACATGTCTACCAAGTTTCATGAAAATCACTCCAGCCGTTCGGACGTGATGCTGGAACATACATACACACATTGACTTTATATATATATATATATATATATATATAGATAAAACTGGCAACAGTGAGTGGTTGAAAGTATAATTTTTCAAAAGAGAAGACAAAATGAAATAAGGAAGCTTTTATTTGTTTGCATGCCTTGCGTGTTATATATTTTGGCCTTGTGGGGGTTCTCTTTTGGGCCCCCAAACCTAAAAAAATGAGATAGAAACTAAACAGACAATAAAGAAGGTTACATAACTTTGGAGGCAAAAACACAACAAACGAGGCACTAAAGCAAAATACAATGACCTTTTGCGCCTCTCTGTCTACACTTGTCTTTCTCCCTTCCAACATGTCTCTCCTTCCACCTGCCAAGTGAACTCTCATCCATTCTTCACCTGATACTACATTCACCTGAGCAATGGCCACTGGACACTTTTACACTGGATCTCTAGACTACTTCTAAGATTACTTTCAGTCATCTCAGAAATATACTAGTGGTATAAAGTTTGGAATCACCCAGAAATATAGTAACTTATACCTTTATTTTTATCAAGATACCATTAAATTGATTTAAAAATACAGCAAAGACATTGCTAGTATTGCTAATGGCCGTTACTGCATGAAAGAAAATTTTAATCAATTATCCACATATAACCACAAAGCATTATTTTCAGCTGTGTCTTAGCTATATTTTTAAATCATTTTAATGGTATTGCAATTTTAAAGAAGTATGTCAAACATGTACATTTCTGGGTTATTCCAACCTTTAGACTAGTACTGTACCTCCAGATCAGGCATAGCCCTACAAAACCCCTGAGGCAGACTTCCCAGAACTCCCTCTGGTGTCTCCAGCTATCCCTTCAACACTGCTGTCTTATTTCTAAACAAAGAGCCAGAAAAGCCTGCATGGGCCTCAATAGCAGCTTCCCGCTGTTAGCAGATACAGGACTGGAGAATGTCAGCTCTTCTCTTGTTTCCTTACACTAAATTTACATCCCTTGAATAATTCAAGGCACAATTTTTTTTCCTATATCTCCATCTGACATCCCTTCCAGGGCGGGTTACGATTAATGTCCTGTCTGGGACGTGTTCAACCAGCTGTTCATACAGGCCCTGATCCTAACCACCTTTGGAATATAAATAGCTATTTTCGTACTTTATTTTCGAAAGTGATGTCGTCCTCGGGGCCGGGACTGGAAGTGATGTTGTCCTCGGGTCCGGGGCCGGAAGTGATGTCGTGTTTGGGCCCGGGAACCGGAAGTGATGTGTCCCGAGTCGAGGTGGTGGCTCCTGGTGGGATTTCCTGGGAAAGGCCTGCAGGGAACTTAGAAAGAGTGTCAGTGTAAGGGACAGATGTATTATCATTCATCTCTAAGCCCTTCAGCTGCCTCCTATGCACACGTGTGTGATACATGGATCAAATTCACAGGCCAGCCAATTGACATCAACAATGCCAAGAGCGACAGCCATCACATTTACAGCTGTGTCTACACAAAAAATATGCATTTCACATTTATTGCAGAGCATGAAACATCATTTACAATAACTCAGTCACTCAATGACGTGTGTAAAAAAAGAAAAAAACTGTTGTGGGACAGAAATGCATTTCTAAGATTGACTGCGTACTCGGCTTCTTTTCCAGTGTAAATGTTACTTTATATTTTATTTTTTATCATTACTTAATCTGATTACTCTCCATCTGTCAGCTATTTCTGTAGCACTTCTTTTCTTCATTAACATTGTTGAACTCCCTTTCATGTTAATTACTATTAAAAAAAGCATTGTAGTTTAAAGTGAGAATTTTACTTAACATTGAAATGCTGCATTTTTCTATTTCAGTTATTGCACTAGTTAAATATTAACTTATCAATGTGCTCATTATAATATGAAATGTGTAACAAAAAGGAAGCATTTCAAATGTATTGAATTGTTTACTTGCATAGTATACAGTAGATACTTTTCATTTTGTGAAGCTGATTAGATTGGATCCATTATCCACTGGCATCAAGTTGGGCTGGTCTATTCCCTTGATGGCTGTATTTATGAAGAGAAAGAAGAAGATCATTTTCACAAATTCATTGTCATGTTTTTACAGTTATTACTGATTCAGTATTGATACCATAGGAAATTTTCTTACTTTATCCCTTTAGTGTCAGCTGGATAGGATGCAGCCCTAGTTTGTAGCGTTACTTGCATACCTGATTTTAATATGAAAAGTCCATTTCATACTGCATCGTTCAGACCATGTACTTTATTACCATTGTGAAAACCAAAATGAAGTGAAATTCTCAAAATAAACAGCTACGGGAATCTGCAGGAACTAAGCAGTTTGAGCCTGAGAAAGATGCTTTATAAGTAAAACGTGTTGTTGTTCAGGTTGGTGGTACATTATCAGTGGCAATTTGGACACAATACATTTTGTTATGCAAACATAAATAAAATGTATTTCTCCTATATTTCTATGGATGGCACAAGCACAAATCTCATATTTAATGCATCCATCCATGATGTATGTTGAAACATAGTACTACAGTATATTGTACTGTATAAATGTTATGCCTCACCTCTAATGTCCTGTCTGGTACTTCTTCTATGTGCAATGTTAAGTTCATCTAAACTTGCTTCATCCAAGTTGTTTGTGATGGGGAGGCCAGTGTCTATCCCAGCATCATCAGGAACCAATCTTGGATGGAATATAGTCGCCCACAGTCACCAGTCAATCTGACTCACACGTTTTTAGGATGTGAGAGAAAAAAAAAATGAAATACTGGAAGAAAATTCATGCAGACAGCGGGGGGATTGTGCAGTCTGCACACCGACAGTGGGTTCAAAGTCAGTCTACTGGAGCTCCACGCTGGCAACCTCAAACATTGCATCATAGATAGATAATTATATTGAATTTTTTAAAAAAATAATTGCATTACTGAAAGACTGTTAAATATAACACTTTTTATTTTGAATTCACCTGAGCATCTACAGTTTTAGCAATTTTCTAAACCTTCAAAAACAAGCAATAATTCTTTAACTTCTAATCAAAGTTGTTATTTTTGGTCCCTTGAGGAAAGTGTATTGCTCTACATAAAACTCAAGTTATTGCATGTTTCAACTTCAGTTTCGAGAGCCACAATTAGCAAACAACAGACAATGTTATATAGTAGATAAACAAACACTTTATTTTATATTCCACCAGTGTAGAGTGAACACTGTGCCAAGGCCGTTGGTAGGGAACACAGGAATGTTAAATAAGTCTGTTGAAGGTCATGGCAGGAGCTTGGGTGTTGTCGCAAACTCCACAAAGAGCCGTAGCAAGGTTTGGGGCAGCCACCCGCATATTTGGTTTCCTGGCTGCAAAATTGCAAATAAATGACAGCACTGATGTGCACAAAATGGAGTCCAAAACAGAACTGAGGGAATAGGGGAAAGGTGGAGGCTTTTAAAGGTCAGGACAGGAAGTGACGTCAAAGGGGCTGGGATCGTAAGCCATAGGCTCGAGCCCGGACGCGATATTAAAGGGGCCTCGGAGCCAGCAAGGTCTTCTACCATAGGCTCGGACCCGGAAGTGACGTCAACAGGGCCAGGTGAAATCTCCCGTGAATGGTCTGCAGGGAAGCGAGAAAAAGAATCGGTGCACTCTGCCACATCCCGGTCTGCGTCGGAATTGCACGTACTTAGGCCCTTTAGCTGTCACCCATGTGCATGTGTGTGACAGTGTGAACTGACCTGGCAGTCCATCACTTAGCCACAATGTTTGCAAAATCCAGTTTAATGTGTAGAAAAAAACAAGATTATGATGTTGTGCATGTAATGTGTACTGCTTATAATAAATATCTTATTTTTTTTACAAAACAGGAAGTGGTTGATCATAACTGCATTGTGATATTTTCTAAAACCACATGTCCCTACTGTCATATGGCAAAGAATGTATTTAATGAAATTGGCATTTCATACAAAGTGATTGAATTGGACCAACATCAAGATGGAAAGCAGCTTCAGGAGGTTTTAGGCGAAATGACTGGTGAGAAAACGGTGAGTTATTATTATTCTTTTTAAATGTATATACTAGTGTTGAAGTTGTCTTTATTTTCCTACATATCAGACTGTTATCACAAAGCATTTTCAGTCTTATCAAATAAACATAACTCAAAACACTAAATGGAAAAAGTATGCATTTATTTGTATAGTATTAAAACAAGTATTCCTAATCCTGGATCTAAGTGTTCTTCCAAAGCCTTACTTTGTGCATGACCTTTTTTCACATTATAGCAATATATATGAAATTATGCTACCACTTAAAATTACCAAAAAAAAGATGAATCTTAGAGAACTCCAAAATACTCTGGTGGGTTATGCATAATAACATTTGTACAGTTTTCTTTCCTACATTAATATTAACAAACTAGAACTAGCAGGGTAGTCTGCCTTAACTGTAGTATACGATCACATATAGTATAAGATCATCCCAGAGAGCACACCCATTCTTGTCATAAATATTCACCTTCCACAATCCAAAACTTGGAACTTGTCTCCTAAGTAACTTGTCATATTGTGCTAGAATGGGAACAGGGAGCTTGGTTGCCAGTAAAATTCTGTTTTTCATTAGTTCTGTTCTAAACAGGTTGTTCATCTGTTAAAATTCTAAAATCACTTAGGACGAGTGTGTCCACATCTCCCACTCACAACTAAAATATAGTTGATACACAGGTTAGGATACTTATAATCAAGTTGCATATTTCCCTGATTCTCTAAATAAAATGAATGTAACAGAAACACCTGCAGGGTACAAACTAAAGATGACAATTTCTGTACAATTTTTGTTGATTTGTAATGAACTTAAAACATGCTTTGCTTATAAGAGTTAAGTGTGGTTTATAAAAATATTCTGAATTGAACTACTGATATGCAAGTGTGGTATGTATGTTACAGACAATAATCGCTCTTCAGAAATGTACAGTCAGTCAGTCAGTGTCCAACGCGCTATATCCTAACTACAGGGTCATGGGGGTCTGCTGGAGCCAATCCCAGCCAGCACAGGGCACAAGGCAGGAGCAAGTCCCCAGGCAGGGCGCCAGCCCACTGCAGGGCACACAGCCACACACCAAGCACACACAAGGGACAATTTAGGATCGCCAATACACCTAACCTGCATGTCTATGGACTGTGGGAGGAAACCCACGCAAACACAGGGAGGACCCAGGAAGTGAACCCTGGTCTCCTAACTGTGAGGCAGCAGCGCTACCGCTGCACCACCCAGAAATGTACATATTTTGATTATTTCTTAAAAAATATTTTTTCTGTAGTTCCCAAACATTATTGTCAAATGTATTTTTTTTTTTTTTTTTACAAAAACATTAATGTATACTGTACTTTTTATAAACAGGTCACATTTAAAGAAAAGTCCCTGATGAATATTTACTTTGTAGATGTTGTAGATCAGACCCTTTATGAAAGGTTTGAAAGAACACAGTTAATTCACTTGCTAACTCATACATACACATGCAAATGAAGAATGTGCTTCTATTACAGTTTATAAAAAGAGGCCCTGACTTGTTTTGTTAACTAATAGGCGTTTTCTTTGCATTATGCATTATTTGTTTAGTTCTTAAAAACGTACAGGTGTTCACTTCAGCAAGTTGTAGGTAGGACTCAAATCCTCATGCTTTGTTCAGGATGTAGGAGCCAGACCACTGGCAATATAAAAAGGGAGTATGCAAAATAAATAAGAGGCATCTACAGTACACACCATTGCAAAGTGAAAAATGAAAATGTTACGTCAGTCAGTCAGTCATAAATGATATTTTGCTTTTTAATTGACTTTTTCCCACTGCCCCCAAAAAACAATACATTAAATATCAATCAATATTGAGCCCTTAAATAAAGTAATTTGTTGTATATATCTGTATAATTAGATAGATAGATAGATACTTTATTAATCCCAAGGGGAAATTCACATAATCCAGCAGCAGTATACTGATACAAAATTATACAAACGTTTATGATGTTTGACAGGCGACAATAATAAACTACATACTGTATCCCTGAATGCATGTTGTTTTATGGTCCTTTGACTGTACATAAAGAAGCAGCACTTAAAATAATTAAGCTTGTTATTTATTGAGTAGCGCTAATAGATATTTAATTCATCTGTTTAAGTAAAGACAGCTTCTACTATTCTTAAAATGAAAATACTTTAGTAGCAGTTCAAAATGATTTGGGCGTCATAGTTCAATCTTGTAGCCACTAGGGGGCCACATTGCCACGTTTTAAGCTAAAATCCAGTATGCCACACAATGGCACAAAACATGCTTTACAAATGGAGAATTGTGTGTGTGTGTGTATATGAAACAGAGAAATAAATAGCAAGTAGTGTATATATATCACATAAATCTGTAGAAAAAATCTGTTGTGACCAGCTGCAACATTAGATTTAATTATTTTCCTCAGCAGTGAGTAGAAGTTGCCTCCTCAATGTTATGTTTATCCTTTGGAAAAAACAAATTAAAAATGTTGATTTTCTTTTTCCAACAGGAAAAATTGTGTCTAGTGTCCACTGCTGTACTGATGCCGATTTAGTACACATGCTTCATGTGATGTGTTTTGAAACACAAAGCCTGGTGTTACAATTGGGACAGTAGACATGTGTTTATTTGCACACATTTCTAATATTTTACCTGATGCCTGCACATGAGAAGGTAGAAAGAATGTCAATGCCTGATCCAATGGGCAGTGTTGAATGTGTGGATCATTGTAGGCTACCACCATGCAAGGGTTCATGATGTCCACATTTCCCCTGACAGTTTTTAACAGTTTTTTGTGTGTGTGTGTGTGTGGGGGGGTTCTCATCTTTCAACTTGATCGTAATCATTTTGTCACACACTTACTTGAACCATAGCGAGCCTTCAGTTGAATTCACCAGACATATCAGGACAGTCCAGTCGTACGGTGCTGTATGTATCGGTTTCACTATCCGTGTCTGATGACCAATTCACATTGTCATCACTATAACTTGATTCAAATAATGGTTCAGTTTCAATTTGTTCTAAAACTGTTTTTACAGCTTCTCGTTTACACACCATTGAGTTGTATTTGAAAGCTCTGTCAACTCACAAACATTTGAGGTACCTCAGAGTGGCAAAACACATACAAATATTCATGATTTATTGTCGCATAATGTTATTTTATCCACAACAAGGCATTAAAATACTGTCATCTAAATTATTCAGGGTTTACACTGCAAAGTGGCATTAAACATCACCATGAATCTGATTGGGCTTAACCTCTTTAGTGTTAGACCTGAGGGTCACTCGGGCCATAAAACCAGTGCTAAAATCGTTAGTCCCGGGAGTTACTCGGGCAAATGTTTAGATGTGTCTCGCATAAGCGGTAGACCCAAGGATTACTCGGGTTGTAAAAGTGCCAACAGCGTTAGTGTCGAGCGTTGCTTGGGAAATAATAGAGGCATGTCTTGTGTAAGTGACAGGCCTGAGTGTTACCCAGGCAATAGTGCAGACACGTCTTCTCCTAGCCTCGTAATGGGATCTCATAAGAAATGTTTTTCAGCAGCCCAGGTGTTGCATGCTCTTGTCAGTGATGATGAAGTGAATCTGTCTTCAGGCAGTGAAATTGAAACAGACATTGAGATTGAAAGTAATTCTGATGAGTCTGCTTGTGTCAATCGCGTATGTGCAGTGTGCTGTTCAAAAGTTGATCCATGTGGAAAGAAAATCCACAAGGGATCACACTAGTATTGTCCCAGCTGTGAGGATGGATTGTATGTTTCACCGTGCTTCAAGATATTCCACACAAGTGACACATTTTGACGGTATATATGGTATTAGCATTATTTTTATTATTATTATTATCATTATTATACTTTCTATACTTCTGATTTTGTACTTTTAGTGTTTTGTACATTTTACAGTAGCATGGCCTGATTTAATAAAGGTAAGTGTTAAAGTCAAAGCATACAACACTTTTTACATGTTTTTTTCCAAGAAAAATTTAATGGTAAGATGGTTAATTGTAATTGCATAGAATTCCGAGCCTAAGTCATGTTCAAGGTTAACAGAAACCCACAAGCTTGTTTGTCTAATTACCATGCAATTCAAGATCATTTGAAGTGTTAAAAATCTTAATAAGGTCTGTCCATTTGTTTTTTAACCTTGTTATCCCAGTCATGTTGAGGTCGTCAGAGTCTGTCCCAGCAGACCAGAGCACTAGGCCGACATCCTGCTGAAGATTAATTCCTGCCGACTGCAGAACATGCTCACTTTTATACCCTTGCATTCTTGGCTAGTTTAGGATTAATAATTAACCTAATATGCACATCTTTGAGACAAAAGCAAAGTGCCAAAAACAATAAAAAATAAAAAAGCCATACACAATGTGCAAATGTGCTGTTATGATCGCTTCTTACATTTGGCTTGACTACACGTTGCAGGCACATAGCCAGTTTGAATTCAGGATTGCAGCATCTTTAGACACATAATGGAACTTCCTCATGTTAAACATCATGATGTAATTCTGACTGTTTATTTTGCCAAAATGTTGGGGATCAGTTTACTTCCATTTTGATAGATATGGTTGTGACTGTAATAGAAAAAGTTTGTGCAATAAGGAAGAAGTAACAATTAATAGGGGACCAGGGTTGTAGGGGGTTGAAGGGGAGAACTCTAGGTAGACAAAATACTTCAGGCCAAAAACCTCACAAAGAAGTAATAATATTCAATGATTTATTTTTTTTTTTTTTAAGTTTAGGTACAGCAAACTTGCATTTATTATTCATTAACTGTTATGTGACATGACCTTAAGAAAGGCTTCTTTTGGTCTTGTAACATTTAATATTGATTAAACGTTTAAGTATTGATAAGTAGGTTATTTATCTGGTGGTATATTACAAGCCTTTGATGTGCTGGTAAAGTCACTTATGAATGTGAAGGACTCATTGGTCTTATACTAAAGTTTGCAAAATCAAGAGAAATGTGTCTAACTTCAAATTGGAATGGTCTGACGTGGCATATTTTAGAAGGACATGTTGCAGAGATGAATAACAATACACAATTCAGGCAACTCATAGCGTGTGCAAAGAATGTCAATATAATAACGACACAAAAATATTACGTTTAATGTTCAAAATATTAACTTTATTGCATATATCCAGATCATGACTTTTAAGATATTACATTCGAGAAATGTGGCCTTAACTTGACATTCAAAAAAAAAGGTCAAGCAGACTTTAACAGTTACAAATTGAGACCCAAGTAGGACTGGTGCTGAGACAGCGTACCCCAAGAAAACTTGTACAGACACACAGTGTACTCATACAGAATATCCGCCTGTATATGAGGCAGTAGCATGTTGCCCATCTCACGTTTAGGCTAAAGAGCATTGCAGCATATTGCACTACTGTTTTACTTAATGAAACAGTTTATTAAAATTTCAGGCCTTTTCAAGGCAGGAGCAAGCCATGGGCAAGATGCCAGGTGCCCAACCCATCCCAGCACATAAATGGCTAGTATTTCACAACGTGAATTAAATTATAAACACTTGCTTATTGTTACCAAATTTCAGTGTTTGCACCAGCTGACATTCTTAATATTACAAGAGTTAAAATTGAAATTAATATGCATCAGATTCGTTAAAAGATTACACTTTTTTAAATAAATGTTAAATAAGTTAATATAATATCAATTCAAATTATAAAATCAGACTTTTAAATCTTTCATTAGGTTTTCTGGAACCTTACTCTTGTAGCCAGTGGTTTGAGACTGTTGCAGTGCAGCTCAGAAATTTACACTGATATTAACAATTTAGAAGAAGAGTGTGTGTGAGGGAGAAACAGGTATTGTATTTACTGGGGTCCCCCCGCCAGACTCCCTCCCTGCAGTTGTAACTTTTCAAAGTAGTTTTTGCTGCCAGCTACCACATCCCAGTTAAATATCAGTTAGCGTTTAGTTATTTCATGTTATTGAACTACAGAAGCTTCTGATGTTTTGAATTATCAGGTGGATAAAATAAACACAGCAAAAGCTAAAGAGGGTGGCATCACTATCGGTGCTCTTCTGTTTAAATATACCACTAGAAGCAAACAACTTAATGATTTATTTAAAAAGTAGTCTAATTTTTGGACAAAGAATCTATTTGTACCAATAATCCCAACAATATATATATAAGCAAACTTAGGTTATTTAAATAATTTTACAAATAGTGAAATGTGAAGGAGCTATTCCTTTTACTAAAGTTCAGTTAGCATGTTTTTATGTGTAATCTATCTGCTAACAAGACAAGCATAACACATTTCTTTTTTAAATTTATTTATTTTTTTTTTTAAAGGTACCAAGAGTGTTTGTAAATGGAACTTGTATTGGTGGCGGTTCAGCAACAAAGGAACTTCATCAAAAGGGAAAACTTTTGCCATTAATTGAGCAATGTGCAATATCTTCTAGAGGTGCTTACCATCCATCGCCTAACTGACTAGGAATGTCAGCTAATTTGCACATTACAAATAATGACTAGGTATGTGTAAAGTGTAGAAGTTTATTGAACTTTAAATTCAGTATTTTATATACTGTATACTATAAATATACCATATAGTCATACAGTGAGTTTGTGTGTGTGTATATATATATACACATCATTTGTGTGGTATATTTCATTATATGAGATTTCATTTTTTCACTCCCACAAAAAAAAAAAAACCTTAAGTGTTTAAATACGACAGACTAGTGATGTGTCAAATAATTCAGTCAGCTTTATAATTTTTTGTGGAAAACTGTTAAATGTATTAAAAAGTAAATAAATATGCTAACAGATAAAAATGCAGCCTCTTTTGAGCCTTATGTCACACCTTGTTGGGTCCGTTCTGAAAAATGGCCGGATCGCTTCATCAGCTTTGTCTCGTGAACCACAGATCCAGTCGACTCGAGCACTTTTGGCCATATACTATGCTCACTTTTGTTAGTAGCTTTTTTTGGGGGGGGGGAAATTAGGTTGGTGTCAAGTTATACATTACTTAAGTATTTTGCTCATTATATTATGTCACATTGGTATAATGATGGTATCATGAATTAGTCTGTTTTATATTTCTTAATTTGTTGAAAAACAAAAATTATACTTCTAAAGGGTTATACCACAAAGATGGAGGTAAGTGAAGGTCTTCTATAATCTGCTGTTTGTTGTTTTATTTGTTTGCTAACCTCCATCCCCACATTTTCATCTTACTTAAATATAATTCATGTGTGTCCCACTGACCATTATAACAGTTTCATACTCACCTGAAACAAAATCTGATATGTCACTTGGTATAAAAAGGTATTCTGGAAAATTTCAACCTCACTTTAACTTCCCCACCACTGCGGCTGGTCTAGTTGATCTGAGACATTCCTTCTGTATAGATAAGAGCATTGTGTTCCATGTTTTATAAACTTAGCTTTCCTTTTTTATTTTGTCGAGCTATGTAATTTATTTAATGCAGGATTATAAATTAGTTTCATCAACATACATTAGACAGTTTTAAAAAGCCTCTGTGTTACATATCTAATAAAGAACATTTTCCAAAGAAGAAATAAAGGGTCAAAGAATTACAAGTCTGATTATTCCTTTGTTTCTGTAGTGTAGTCACATTTCAGTAAGATAAACTGGTACACCCCTGTACAACTGAATAGCCTTTTTCTATTTTGGAACAAAATAAAGCTGTGGTTCAAATTCAAGTCAATTAACTACTTCACTGTGTGTATTATATTGCTCAGGAATACTATGTGCCAAGAATTTAATGAGATCTGTACCTCGTTACTGAGAATATTGAAATCTTACACATTACACCTAAAATGGGAATACCGGTAGTCAAATAATTGTAAAATTGACTATTGTATTAAGTATTTTCAACTACTCAACTTGTTTTGTACTATAGCTTAGGCAGTTGCTATTTAATATCCAGTTTAATTATAGTTATCAACAATTCTGCGCAGTATTACTAATACCTTTTTCAGTATTTTTCATATTAAACAAAGGTTTAAAAAGAAAAAAAAGATTAGAGTTCTACTTAAGAGATAATTAGAAAAAAAGAATCCAATGGATAACATACCGTCAAAAAATGACAAGGGACAGAAAATGGTTTGCAGGTAGTTAATAAACAGCATTTAAGGTGTTCTGAAGGTGCTTTCACAATTCATTGTTTTACTTCCAATAATCTCAACTACAAAAGGGAGGTATGTGTTCCAAAATGCAGACTGCTTCACTCCGGGCATACCGCTACATCAGTCTGTCATAATGTCGTAAAATACATGGACTGACAACTATTGTAACTAATGGCCAGGAAGGATCACCGTAGTTTGTTAATGGGGAAAGTACAGATAGGAATTTTGTCAAAATATGTTATTTAACACAGATGGACCTTTTTCTATGTAATGTTCAGCTTAACTCATATGCTCTATCGCAGTGAAAGGCAACCTTTTTCGAGTTGCGCCACACTTAAGTCCAAAAATTCTTTCGCGGCGCACCTGAGGGACTGCCCATAAATAAAGTCGTGACGACACAATCTATGGACAATCGCCAATAAAAACAGTTAATTTTACAAGTTTGAAAGACATTTTATTAATAAAGGAATCAAAGGATAAATCTTAAATTTAATTAATGTGAACATTGAGATTGTTTTTCAGCACATATGAGATTGATGCGAGGATCAATTTTCGAAAGACAGACGCACATTTCCTTGTCGATCATTTGAATCTCGCGTTTCTTAGACTTCATTTCCATAAGTGTTCCGTTATCTGTTTTTCCAACATAAAATATTTTTTTAAAACATTATCTTTTTAATCAACCAAACGTTCAGAAACACTAGCAATTTAAAATATTTTTAAAAAGTTTTCGCGGCGCCCCTAGAAAATTCCACGACGCACTAAGTAGTAGTAATCTAAACAGAATAACGAAAGTTCTTTTCATTTTGTTATAGCTGTTTTGAAATAGGTACAGATGATTTTGTGGATATATTGGTGTGCTTTACATTTGAAATGTTATCATTATCTTGGGTATCATGGGTACCCAACTCACTTCACTTAAACTGTGGTGCTTTCTTGACATTCGGTTTATATTACAGTCCAAATAAACATCACTTTTTATGTTGAGTTTAATTTTGGTATTATGCCAGACTGCCTGTACTGTACTCACTGACAACACCTAGCAGAAGTGATCAACAATCTAACAACAGTGTCTGACACGGAAACACTGTAGTGTTCATATTTTTATTTGAACGTGTTAATTAAGCAAAAGACACAACATTCTGTCAGTGAGAAAACTGAACTTTGCTGGTATTGATAATTCTAGTGCAAGGAGCAAATTATATAGAGACAACGTTTGCTTCCTCATTTGTTATTGTTATGCCTTATAAGTATACTTTTGATAAAGTAAGATTAATGGTTAATTAGTAATCAAATGTAGACATTTAATATAAAATACACTTTTTACCTGTTAGTAATAAATATTTAAGAGGCTAAAACTGTAGTGCAGAATGTTAAACACAAGTTCCAGCATTCCATTGTATGAATCAATACATTAAAATGTAAAATTTTTAAATCAGTACATATGTTAAACTTCTGCATTGAGTCCAATATAACTTGAATTCTTTAATTTTCAGTGAAAACAACTTTGACTTATCCAGCCTGCTGGATATACAAACTGAAAATATTTTTGTTTAAACAGTTTTAAAATCTTTTAAGACTTACAGGGTCTTAGTAGTTAATGTTTTACAGCAATGCTAGTCACAAAAGTGCTAAAACCCAGAAAATGTGAATCTATATATACTACGCCTCAAGAATCTGTGGAGCAAGTAAAATGTTTTCATACATTAAGATTTCTTTTGTGCTTCACCTAAATGAAATCCAGAACAAAGTTTCGAATAACTTCTAATGCTCCTGAGTCAAACCCACACATATCCAGCATGCCTCTGTCGTCAGGGTCTGCAATGGTAAAGCCATTTGAAGTCATCCCGCAGACAATTAACTTGGAGAAAATTCCTGTTTTCTGTAATAATGACAACAAAACAGAAAAGGTAATTAATTAAATAGCCTGGATATAACCAGAGGTTAGATGGTTGAATAAAATAATGGGCTTTTTCAACATGATTTCTTCAGCTTTCTAAAATACAGACTGTGTATTACAAATGCGCCGATCGATCAGCCGCTAATCTGGAAAAGACTATCAGTGATTGGCCAATCACAAAAAACAATCTTTTTAGCTCCTGCTTTTCTAGATTTTACAGTAGTTTTGTTGCAGTGCTTCTTTACACAAGGTATTACGGTAATTGAGCTTGCATGTGTCTTTTGCTGCAAAAAAAAAATGTCCTGTAGCGTAAGCAAAGTAAGGCAAGGCTCATTTTACAAGAGGGCAGAGATGATTGGAATGTTAGTCTTTACTTTAAAAAAAGAGTGCAGTAATAAACTGAGAAAAGGGAACTGGAGAAGTCATCATGTGCAGAACAGCTACTTTAATAAATTCAGACCATTTTATTTTGTACTTTAATTAAAACAAATACCATTGGACTGTGAGCTTGCTTTAAGAGCTCCAACTTTTCAATTGGAACAAGAAAAGATAAAAGTGAATTTGAAATTGCTGCTTAGTTAACAATAGTTTTGTTAGCTTAACAGAAAAATGTCTTTTACTTATAAATCTGCTAAGCATGTTCTTCTTACAAACATTTAATACATTTAGGGCTTTTTTAAAGATTTGTACTGTGTTTATTATTTGTTGTGTGTCATACAGTGTAGGTTGTGTTAAGAAACAAGTGATGCATTATTAAAATGGTCATTCATATTTATCATCAATCAATTATAATTGACTAGCTGATACACTGAAGAAAAACAAACACCCGTATAAACATCATAAATATATACTTTAATAGTGAAAAAAAAATAAAGGCTGCAGTGCAGTTAATGATTAAATATGATTAAAAACCATATGTGCAGGTATCTATACTAATAAAAGGCAAAGCCCTCACTGACTCACTGACTGACTGACTGACTCACTGACTGATTTACTGACTGACTCACTGACTCATCACTAATTCTCCAACTTCCCGTGTAGGTAGAAGGCTGAAATTTTGCAGGCTCATTCCTTACAGCTTCCTTACAAAAGTTGGGCAGGTTTCATTTCGAAATTCTACGCATAATGGTCATAACTAGAAGCTGTTTTTCTCCATTTACTGTAATGGAGTTGAGCGCGAAAGCTGTGGGGGGCGGAGTTTCGTGTGACATCATCACGCCTCTCACGTAATCACGCATTACGTAGAAAACCAGGAAGAGCTACAAAAAGTGCTGAAGAAAACATGCATTATATAATTAAGAAGGCAGCGAAACAATTAGAAGCGAGCGAGTGACATATAAAACCATATTCAGCGGCTCGCAGTGCGCAGACAAAAAGCAACAGTTCCAAAGAGTGCTGAACAAAAACCTAATTACACTGCTACGCTCAAATAGACAAACCACACGCCGTGGCGCAATACTAGAGCCTTCGCCTGTAGCGCCGACGTCCGAGGTTCGATTCCCGAGAGGGGAATGTACGAGTATGTACGTGCGTTTCTCAATTCATTTTAGCCTCGCATCCCCTTGGTTTGAGACGTATGAAAAATATGCGGTTAACGCAGAAAGACAGATCACCAATTGAAGCTTTATGAATAATGGATACTTTATTCGCGATCAATGATTGTTTTGGTAAAGCCATACTCAGTGTATTCATTAGATGAACGGTAAAAAAGTAAGAGCGAGGGGAGGGTAACTTATTGAGGCACACAGGCAAAACCACAATAGCATGCGGGCTCGATGTACTGTAGTGCGGTCAACTCGATCTGAATTGCGCGATCACATTCGAAAAAATATTTCTTTTCAAGTTCTATTTAGTCCATATGTGTCAAACTCAAGGCCCACAGGCCACATCCGGCCCGGCGTGTAATTATATCCGGCCCGCAAGATCATTTTATATACTGTATTATTGTTATTAATGGCTCGGGATATGAAGCGCTGGTAACACAATAAACTACAGATCCCATAATGCAGCGCTTCAGCTGCCTTGCGAACACTTACGCGTTAATCAAGTCTAGCTTATGATGCTGCAAGTTATTGCGAAGCTAGCCCACACGATGCCAAAGAGAAAAGGTGATTCTGAACATAGCCTTTAAAAACCGATGGGAGGCTGAGTATATGTTTACTGACATTGCCGGTAAACCCGTGTGTCTCATTTGTGGAGCTAATGTGGCTGTAATTACAGAATTTAATCTAAGACGGCACTATGAGACAAAACATCAAGATAACCTGAAAGACCTGAATGCAATGCACAAGATACAGAAAGCAGAAGAGTTAAAGAAGAATCTGACACTTCAGCAGACGTTTTTACCCGTGCAAAATCACAAAGTGATTTCAAGTAAAACTACTTTTATGGGAGACACAAATGCACCAGTGCAACTTACCCCACTTTCCCTTTTGCCAAGTAATCTTGAACCAAATCGGCACAACGGTGTTCCCAAATATGCACTTTGCTGATAAACTGAGCGCACTGCGCTTTGGTGGCTTTGAAGAACAAAAAAAGAATTTTGAATTGTTTTGCAACCCATTTGCCGTCGATGTGGAAACTGCACCTGTGCAGATTCAGATGGAGGTGATTGAGCTGCAGTGTAATGGCACACTGAAGGCAAAGTACGATACTGCACGGCCCGCACAGTTTATTCACTCCATTCCCGCAGAAATGCTCCAACTCCGTCTACTTGCAGCTCGAACCTTGTATATGTTTGGTAGCACATATCTGTGTGAGAAGCTCTTCTCAGTTTTGAAGACTAACAAAACAGCACACAGGAGTCACCTCACTGATGAGCACCTGCAGTCCATCCTGAGAATCTCCACAACACAGAACCTCACACCAAACAGAAACGAACTTCTTGCCAAAAAAAGATGCCAGGTGTCCAGCTCTGATAAAATGACATATGAGTAAAGACAACTGAATGATTTGATTTGTTATTGCTGAAAAAACAAATTTTATTTATATTTCCAGGTTTTGTTATGCACCATGTTCATATTTGAATTTGTATAATTTTGACAGGATATATTTTTATGGAGAGCAAAATCTTTTGGGATATTTAAAATTTAAGTTTTTTTTATATAAAATTACATAAGAGTAAAGAAATTTGAATGTTTGTTCTTTTAACGTTTACTTTATTTCTAACTTGTATAATTTAGACAGGATATATTTTTATGGAGAGCAAAATATTATAAGTTATTTAAGGTTTGAGTTGATTTATTCCAGAATAATATTCTGTCAACTAAATAAAAATTCCTTCTATTTAAAATTTAAATAGAACTTGAACAGATACGATAGTTCATAATATCCAGGCAGACTTGCACGTAAGAGCGGGAGTCATACGTTTTAACAAACAGCGTATTGCACTGATACGAAATAGCCTGCCCATTTAATTATTTAGGAATGGATAAATAAATTAAGATTTTGTACAAATAATGTTTTTCATTTTTCTTCCTTGATGGATTCTGGCACCCCCAGCAACAGTTGCTCGCACCCCAAAGACTGTATATATGTGTGTGTGTATATATATATATATATATATGTGTGTGTGTGTGTGTATGTATATATGTAGATATGTATGTATGTATATGTTTATATATGTGTGTGTATGTATATATATATATATATATTTATTTGTGTGTATATATGTGTGTGTATGTATATGTACGTGTGTATATGTAGATATGTATATATATATATGTATATATACAGTATGTGGATGTATGTGTATATATATATATATATATGTATGTATATATGTTGTGGCACCGGGACGCCCAGGAGGACCAGAGGAGGGCTTGTACCTCCTCCAGGCCGCAAGGGGCCATCCGTCCTGGTTACACTGGTGGCCTCGGTTAGAGGGCATGGAAGCCCAGCCCTGTAGAGGCCCGTGGTCACCGCCAGGCGGCGCCCCACTTCCAGACCATCATCTGCCACATCCGGCTGAGGCAGGAGCCCGGCCAGGACACCCAGGAGGGCCTGTACCTCCACCAGACCACGAGGGGGTGACCACCCTGGTTACGTTGGTGGCCTCGGGTAGGGGGCATGGAAGCCCAGCCCTGTAGGGGCCCGTGACCACCGCCAGGCGGCGCCCCGCTGCCTGAACAGCCCTGAAGACGACAGGGGACACCCGGACGGCTTCCGGGTGCGCAGCCGGCACTTCCGCCACACAAGGGCGTGTCTGCGGAGGAGTGCTGGGAAGCAACTGGAGCCCATCCGGGTTCCTATAAAAGGGTGTGAGGACTGGAGGCGGCCAGGAAAGAAAGGCAAAAGGACTGTGTGGCCTGGACTTTGGGGATCGGTGCTGGAGGCACTGGGGTGTGATTGCACGGTAAACTTGTAAATATTAGTATAAATAAACGGTGTGTGGTGAAATTATGATGTCCGTCTGTCTGTGTCCGGGCCAGCGTTCACAATGTGTATATGTTTATATGTATATATGTATGGATATGTATATATATATATATATGTTTATATGTGTGTGTGTGTAATATATATATATATATATATATATATGTGACAGAAACACTCGTAACAGTGACAAAACAATTACATTGACAATCGTGTTACGTTATTTTCAAAATGTTTCCTTTTCTTTTTACTTTTCCGCTGCCAATCGCAGCTATTTTGCTATATATATATATAAATAGATAGATATGACAACAACACGCATATCAATGACAAAACAATTACATTAACAATCATCTTACGTTATTTTTAAAATGTTTGCTTTTCTTTTAATAACTTCTTTACACACTACTTCTCCGCTGCGAAGCCGGTATTCTGCTAGTATATATATATATATATATATATATATATATATATATATATATATATACTCAACACACAATCAGTTAATTGGTATTGGCAATTAAACGCTGCTTATATGTAAATATAGCAAAATACCCGCGCTTCGCAGCGGAGAAGTAGTGTGTTAAAGAAGAAATGAAAAAGAAAAGAAAACATTTTGAAAATAACGTAACACGATTGTCAATGTAATTGTTTTGTCACTGTTATGAGTGTTTCTGTCACATATATATATACTTTTCGATTCTCGGGAATCGAACCTCGAATGTCGGCGTTAGAGGCGAAGACTCTACAATTGCGCCACCGCTTGTCTATGCTAAAGTATGTATTGTAGATCGGGCTATAGATATACATTTATATATATACCCGTGTATCGCAGTGGAGAAGTAGAAGTTATGAAAAGAAAAGGGAACATTTTAAAAATAACGTAACATGATTGTCAATATACAGTAATTGTTTTGTGAGTGTTGTTGAATGTTGCTGTCATCAAGGATTTGATTATCATTATTTCTTTCAATCAGGCTCGTATTTGTACGATGTGTTCAAGTTACATTCCGTGTTTGTCAATCGTTGTAAAGATAAGAGGTTTCATTCATTGATTAGTTCCTTACTGCATCAATAAACAGCTCGTCTTCCTTTTTATCTGTGATGTGACAAACTGCATGCACGGGTTTTTTTTTTCGCTGTCTTCCTTTAGCGGGACATGGACATTTTTTTCACCGTGTGCTTTGTTTCCACAGTAGCTGCATTTATGAATATGCTTATCAGACGCTTCATATTTTTGCTGCCTTTTCAATTGTGTAATCGGTTTTGTTCAGCTCTTTGGAACTGTTGCTTTTATCTGTGCACTGCATCAGTTCACGTGAGCCACTCGGTGTACTTGCATCGAAGGTTCCCAGCTGTGCTGGTGCCATCTCGTGCTATGTCCATAGCTTTATTTAATGTTACCTTAGTCCTGGCACTTAAAACTTTCTCTGGCAGTTTCGCTGAGTTTGTGTCAAACACCACCCTGACCATCTCATCTTCCTCTCCATAAGCACAGTCCTTCACCCGTGAATATTTACCCGTGGCAGTTTGCTATTGGATTGCGCGGACGGACGGCCTTATATGGGCAGGCACTAAATTACAACGCCAGCGCAGCCTGTCTATGAACTTAATTTAAAGTGTAGGTTTACATCGTGCTTTGTTTCAGTAGCAGAACTCGCTTCTTATTGTTTAGCTGCCTTCTCAATTATATAATGCATGTTTTCTTGGCGCTTTTGAGGTCTTCCTGGTTTTCTATGTACTGCGTGATTACGTGGGGCGTGATGATGTCACACGAAACTCCCCACGGCGTTGAAGCTCATCTCCATTACAGTAAATGGAGAAAAACTGCTTCCAGTTATGACCATTACGCGTAGAATTTCGATATAAAACCTGTCCAACTTTTGTAAGGAAGCTGTAAGGAATCAACCTGCCAAATTTCAGCCTTCCACCCACACGGGAAGTTGGAGAATTAGTGATGAGTCAGTGAGTGAGTGAGTGAGTGAGTGAGGGCTTTGCCTTTTATTAGTATAGATAGTAGAAGAAGCCTGCAAAACAGACAGACACTAAGATAGCCAAGTCCAAAACACATACACGTTTATTTTGTTTACAGTGTTTGGCATGACACACAATGCCCTAACCAGCAATAATATTGCTCACAATCCTCATTCCTTTTTACTTCTTTTTCTTTCTACCACCTCCACTCCTCTCTCACAAGCTCTGTCCTCTGCCTCCCCGAATGGAGTGAGGTGGCCTCTTTTATACTGCACCCAGAAGTGCTCCAGGTGCTCCCGGATCATCTTCCGGCAGCACTTGCGGGTGTGGCGGAAATGCTGCATGGGAACTCAGCTCCTCTTCTGGCAGCACTTCCGGGTGTGGTGGAAGTGCTGCAGACCACAGCTCCGGAGCCATCCAGGCGCACCCTGGTGGTGACCACGGACCCCAACAGGGTTGAGCTTCTAAGCTCCAAGCCTGTGGCCCCAGTGCAACGGGGAAGGGCTGCCCTCTCGTGTCCCAGGGGAGGTACTGCTGTTGATAAGCCCACTCCCCCGGTCCTCTCCTCAAAAGGGCATTCCGACCAGGCAAGGACCCCAGCCGTCTGTCACAATATATATATATATATATATATATATATACATATATATATATATATATATATATATACACACACACAGTGGTACCTCGGTATACATCTGCTTTGGAATAAGTCCAACTTGTTATACGTTTAGAGGCGAAATATTTTGCTTGGTATACGACCTTTGTTTGGAATACGACTGTATGTGCTAGAACAACACGTGTGGTATACCGTAGCGCTTCAAAAAAAGTTTTAACCTGTACAGTAATCCCTCACTATATCGTGCTTCGACTTTCGCAGCTTCACTTTATTGTGGATTTTATATGAAAGCATAACTAAATATATAACGCGGATTTTCCGCTGCTTCGTGGGTTCTGTGGACAATGTGTCTTTTTTACTTCCTGTACATGCTTCTTCAGTTGGTTTGCCCAGTTGATTTCATACAAGGGACGCTATTGGCGGATGACTGAGAAGCTAACCAATCAGAGCACGCTGTTAAGTTCCTGCGTGCTGAATGCAGTGTTAACCAGGAAGTCTCGTCTCGCTCATTCAGCATCAACGTATTTCTCTGTGTAAAGAGTTCACTTTTGTGCTCTTTTGTGTTTATCTTTGTGCATAGTCAAGCCCTTCATTATGGCTCCAAAACGATCTGCTACTGCTTCAGGGGCCGTGTCCAAGTGCAAACGGGAGATGTTAATGATTGCCGAAAAGGTAAATGTTTTGGATTTGTTGAAGGCTACGATTCTTTTTATTTAAAAAGTAGGAACGGAATATAAGATCTACGGCCGCAGTGTCCTTTTAACCAGGGTGCAAAACGAGTTGTAAGTGGATGTAATAAGGCAGTAGTCTTGATGGAATCTGCTTTAGGGATTTGGATTGAAGACTGCCAGAAGAAGAACAACGGCAGTGCTACACAATCTCCTGAAGTGGCTCCTTTAAGGGCTGTAACGCTCTCCTTTGTTGTGCTGTAAAATTAAACTCATTGTTATCGCACAATAACATTTTCATTTATTTCATCTAATTGCTTTTGTATTTATGTATTTTAGTACTAAGCAGTGTTTAAATTATTTTATACAACCCCATCAATGTATAATATGCCAATACCAATAGGATTTTTTTTCATGGAAACGAATTAATCATTTTCCCATTATTTCTTATGGGAAAAATTTGTTTGGTATAAGTCCTGTTTGGTATAAGTCCAAGGATCTGGAACGGATTAAGGACGTATACCAAGGTACCACTGTGTATATATATATATATATATATATATATATATATATATATATACCATATTTATTATGGGTAAATATTTTTGTACACAATTTAAGAAAATTTTATTTATTTTAATATTTTTATGGTCATTAAACATCAACCCCACATAATTTTTTATTAAAATGAAATTAACAGTCTTAAGTTTATTTGTAAAAATACACTTTAATGTAGGACATAAGGCTTCTATGCATTTTAGTGCAAATTTTTTTTAAATGGGATAAGGGGGAATTTAGAATCGATATCGGAATTGGCCAGTCAAGTTAACATGAAATTGGTGATTGGTATCAGCCTTAAAGAACCTGATTTGAGCATCCCTACTTTGTATTAAAACTGAAACAGCAAACAATTTCATTCAAAAAGTTTAAAATCTGGTGAAATTCATTTATGTCAATTTAATGAGACTTAAGTTCCATCCATCCATCCATTATCCAACCCAATATATCCTAACTACAGGGTCACGGGGGTCTGCTAGAGCCAATCCCAGCCAACACAGAGCGCAAGGCAGGAAACAAACCCCGGGCACATACACCCACACACCAAGCACACACTAGGGACAATTTAGGATCGCTAATGCACCTAACCTGCAGTAAAAGGACTTAGAGGCACCTCCATGTAAGTTTATCACCAATACAGTGCCGTGAAAAAGTAAGTATAGTGGGTGCCTTGTACTGCAAGCTATTCTAACTTTGAATGTTCCAGAGTTCGAATGCTAAATTTCAGAGAAATGTGATCCGGAATTCAAATGATGCTTCAAAGTTCAAACTGTGCACACAGTGAATGAAGTGTAGCGACACATGGAGTGTATGCAGCAAGCGTAAACGTCATCTTTTGTGAGCCCAAGTCGTCTCTCGCTCTCTCTGTGAAATCACCTCTTACATTAGGCTCATGTGTTTTCAGTGCTTTTTTCACTTTATTTTTGGTATGTTTGATTATATTTATGTAACCCCTATCTAACTTTTATTTTACACATTTTTTCATGTTTTAGATTATTTAGGGCATTTAATTATGTTAATTTTACCTTACATTATGGGTATTTGCTGATTAAGTGTATCAAAATGGGTATTGTTTAAGGTCTGGGAATGAATTAATTCACTTTCCATTATTTGGACTTTGAACAATTCGGATCAAGTGGCCTCCTGAAACAAAGTATGAAGGCATTACTGTACACCACATGATTTTTTTTTAACAAAGGTGGACATGTCAAGATTTGGTCTTTATTTAAGCAGCAGACCAGATCAGAACATCATTAGACACTATTTTGTATAAATGTGTTCCCTTATTTAAATCTGAGACATTTAGTTTGGCTTGCTGTTTGTTGTTGAACTGTTTGTTATCACAACACCTAAATCAGAAGAGCTTTCTATGGCCCTCAGAAGAAGGCTACAGATTTGCATGAGTCTGGGATGGGATTTAAAAAGTTCTCCAAACAATTTGAAATTAACTATTTCACTGTCTGGAAGATCATCTACTTGTGGAGTAGATTTTTTAAACAACTGCCAACTTGTCCAGGCCTGGCCGCCCCATGAAGCACAACACAAGATGCTGAAAGAAGTCTCTAAGAACCCCAGAATTTCATCATCGGGCCTACAGGTAGCTCCTACCACTACTGATGTCAAAGTATGAGTCTGCCATTAGAAACATGCTGCACAAATTAGACCTGCATGATAGATGTACCAGAAGAACCCTTTGCTGTCCAAAAAGAACATCTGAGGAAAACTACACTTTACCCATTCTCTGAACAATCTGAACAGATTATGCAAAGACAAATCCTTCTAGTTTTGTGGCTAAATAATATGTTTGCTGAAAACCAAAGACAGCATTTGACCAGACAAACCTGACACCAGTTGTACAGAACAGTGGTAGAAATGTTATGGTTTGGGGCTGCACTGCTGCATCAGGGCCTAGGCAGTTCACCATCACAGAATCCAATACGAATTCTTCATTGGACCAGAGGGTGCTTGAGGATAATGTGAGACCATCTCTCAGAAGACTGACGCTCAACTGGAAATGGGCCCTGCAATGACCCTAAATACACCAGTAAATCCACCAAGGGATGGCTGAAAAGAAATTAAGGGTTCTGGAACGGCCAATTTAATCTCAGAACTGAATCCCATCGGGATTGGAAACTTGCTGTACATGTAAGACACCCCTCAAGCATCACACAGCTGAAAGAATTCTCTTATAAAGGACTGAGAAAAAATGACTCCCAGTCAATAGAAGACACTGGTAGATGGTTATAGGCAATGCAATACCACACATGGGTATACTTACTTTTTCTATCAAAAGTAATGGCATATCTGTTCATTTTTTTATGGAATAAATTATCGCAAATTCAAATTTTTATTTTTCCCCAATTACATCACCTTTTTATAAAGCTACTGTTTAAATGAAGATCAAATCTTGATATGCTCACAAGTTATATATAAAAAAAAAACATTTTAAAGAAGATTTTTCATATGACTGTAGGCAACACTACTAACAATGTTACAAAGATGTAGAAGAAGAAAAAAGTGATATAATTGTATTGGTAAAAAACAAACAAAAAAAACAAAACATATGTGCAATCTTTCATATTTTGCTGCCTTGTACCTGTGCAAATAAATAAAGGCTCAGCCAATTTGATAAGAAAGCAAAGTCCAATCAGTCTTGAAAAAAATGTTAAATACTGTGTGCACTTACATGTCTATAAGTGGTTAGAGCCTGAGCAGGGTGGATATCTCCATAATAGGTCTCATTATCAGTAAAAACAATAAAGACGTCAGCAGCAGTGTCCGTTTCCAGAGCCCACAGCATAGGAAGGGCACAATCTGTACTTCCCATAGGAATCTGCATTTAGAGAAGAGCAGTAGTTCATATTGCTAAGCATAATTGATATATTGTTTGCAAACAACTTCTGGTAACCATTAAGACATCATCCCTAAAAAGTAGGGTGCAAAAGTAAGCAAAAATCTTGATCAGTTTTTACAATACAGAGCAACACATTTTAGAGTCTTATCAGTTTATCTGGCATTAAGAGTAATAGAGTGTTGTACCGTGTTAGCCATTATGAAGGCAGAGAAAACCCAAGCAAAATGACACCTTTTATTGGTTATCTAAAAAGATTACAATATGCAAGCTTTCGAGGCAACTCAGGCCCCTTCTTCAGGCAAGATGTTAAGATAAAACAAAGACCAGGGATGGACATTTTTGACCACAATGCTTGATAACAAAGAAAATGATGCAATGATAAGTTTCCCAGAGAAGGCTTTGTTTAAGCATCAGAAATGAAACTGTGTCACCTAAAATTACTGAAATAGTTTCATGCCTTTTTTGTTTAGAAGTAGGACTGTCCTGTTGTATGTGCAACCTATTAACTGTGAGGTCTCCCACATATTACAAATATTTCTGTGGACATTTAGCCCTTCATATTTGAGCAGTTGCTGTGCACTCTTCACATATGCATTTTGTGCTGCTCCTTAAAACTGTCCTTGTGTCGTCTGCAGCGTATTTGCAATCAAAGAGTACACAAACAGCTTTTTTGGATGAGTGTGGTCATCTGAATCAATTTCAAAAAAACATTCAGTTTGTAAGCACATGCGACTGAGAGTCTTGCGTATGCAAAAAGTATGAAGTGGCCCTCACAATGGCAGCCAAGAGGCACAATTCCTCTGACAGGACAGTGTTCCAAGCATGCTCTGGTAGCCTGTCACTAGAGTTAAGATATATGTTAAACAAATCCTTAACTGCAATATGCAGTACATGACTGAAATGTGGTACTGAGACCTGGTTTAAGCGGGTGGACATATTAGTAGCCACAATACATCATGTATTGTCATGAACACAATCAACCACTTCAACTTTGAGTTCCTACATCTACATAGCAGCAGGTAGATTCTTAGTAAGACTGACAGTTATATGTCTGGCTGGAATATTTTTTTTGTAGTAGCACCAATTTCCGAGGTCTTTGTCTATGCAGTGGTACACCTCCTACTTGTTATCACAGTCCAAAATCAGTTTTGAGTAGGAGTTTATTGGGTGCGACTAGTTTTAACATATTACTAGGTAAAATATTTTTCTTAATAGCTCGTGACAGTGCCCATAGTTGGGTTGTGGTACTCTGGCTCAACTGTTTCATTGAACACACTCATTTGTGGGATTTCTTCCTAAGATTGCTGCTGTGTCAGCCTAGGTTTATATGTATTTTCTGTTTTTATTATTTTTAAATGATTACTTTTCATGTCTTTATTTAATTTCTGTTATGTTTGTTCATTATTTAGTATTTACGTACGGTGTCTTTAAGTTTATATACAGTATGTGCCTTCTGTTTTATGGGTGGAGCCCCAAGAGGTGGGGTCAGCTTAACATCACAATTTGGGGACCGCCCTCAGCCTTTATGAGATGATTGTCATTTAAATTACAGGAGCTGTTTGTGAGTACTGGTTTTGTTCTGATTTTTCTGGTTTATTGAAATTACTTTGCTTTCTTTTCTTGGATTCTGCTATTGGTAAATTGCCTTTTTAAGCAAATCCTTTTTTGTTCTTTTTAACATTTTACTGTATTTTTCTACTTTTGTAGAATTTTCATTTCTCTGAATATTCAAGATACCTTTTTTTCACAGGCTAGCGGTTTGTGCATTTTAGATGCAATTCTTTTTATTTCAGCATTGTATCACACAGTTGGCTGTGAATTTTGTTTAAATGTTTCCAAACCAAGCTATATTTAGCATCCTTCATTTTCACTGAAGGTGTCATTTCTGCTTCTGGATGTAGCCTGAAAATTCCCCTCAGGTATCTCTTTAAATTAACTAAATGTCTCAAAGCAAGTCAACATTAGGCACTGCAATGCAGTAAGACAATATATTTCTCAATACAAATGTGAACTGACTGCACAATCAATAGGATTATTTGTAAAGATTTTGGACAAAATTAACTAAATACACATACAAGTATATGTATTGTAAAATGCATACTTCTATAAATAAATGTCTGTCTGTTTGTATGCAGTGTATACAATCCTACAACCTTTGACCCATCTGGGCCAAATTTTGCATATTTGTTCTCTAGAACCATACAGACAAGACAGATTACTTCGGAACACAAAACTGTGACCCTGGGGGTCTCGGTGGGTTTATTTTTGATTGTGTGTTACAGTTTGCACCCCAGTGCTTTCTGTTGACTCAGAGCATGTATTACAATCCTATATTGTTTGACTGATTTGAACCAAATTTTGCATAGCTGCTGTCTAGCCTGAGCAATGCAGTGTGTTTCTGTCTACTGTAATATAAAAAGGAGTATTATGAACTTTTGAGCTCTGGCAGTTGAGTGAGGCTTGACCAAGAGTGAAATTGCAACGCAACACGAAGGAGAAACAACAGTTTTTGTTTAACTCCAGCTTTGTCAGTTCTTGTTCATAATTTAAGCTTTACAAGCTGTCCACCTTGACCTCCTTGTTTGGTAGTTCTATGAGTAGCGAGAAAAGCACTATATAAATGAATTATTATTATTATTAATTATTATTCACTAAGAGGATATGTCAGATAAGGCAGTGTTCATGGTTACAACCCAGCAAGGAGGTACCACAATACTGCTATCTTATCGGACCCTAAAAGAACAAAATTCTTGACTCTTGAGAGCAGAGACATTGGAAGAGAGGCAGTGTGGGTGACTAGTTTGACAGCTAGTAATAACAACAGGATCACCATTTAAAAACACATAAATCTTTGTTTTCTTTCCTTAACCCATTCTACAAATATACCCAGCTAGTACATTAATAAAAACGAAATTATATGTAAGTATACAGTACATAACTAAATGTGTCATGAAATATGTTTTGTATGGCTTATTTCTCTATGCATTTCTTATTTTCAACACCACCACACACAACATAAAATAAGGCTTGAAATGAAAACTATCATTTTCAGAAATTAAAAATTGAAAGGATACGCCAGTATTTAGCCAGTAGCCAGTATTGTTTTTTGATTGCAGTAGAGGAGATGCTCACATTTACAACTTTTCACATTGAGCCTCGGGATTCCAACGGAATGCAAACCACATGCTCAGAGTTTTGACTGTGCACATCCATGGTGGACACAAATCTAACAAAAGGTCAGCCAGAACTACTGTATGAAGCAGCGACTTTAATTCAAGAAACCCCAAATTCATCCTGCCCTCAAGAGTCTGCATCCAACATGTTGTGTCTGTCTATAAATGCAGTACTTGATGGACAAAGACCTATGCACACTCTACTGACAATTTACCAATCAAAACACAGTTCTTAGTGGAGCCCGCCCTCTCATATTTGATGGGTGAAAACGACAGTTTTCATTTCAAGTTGTATTACATATTGTAAGTGTTATCACCAAAACTGATAAATGAAGAACTAAAATAAACTCTTAATGGAAACTCTTACAACAGTTGTTAACATCTGTAACATATACCTTACAGATATTATTTAATTTGAATTAATTGAAAGCATAAAATTCATTTATGGTGTCATGAAATAAAGCTCTGCATTCAGAAGCACCTGAAAAAGAGATATTACTGATAAAAATACCAATCACAAAATAAAGCGAGGAAAAAAAAAGTGATTTTGCGAAGCATAGCTGTAGAGAGGTAAAGTGTACAGTACCTTTTTAAATTCTGAAATGACTTCTGGAAGTGTCATGTTGGCTGTGACTGGACATGGAACGATTTTGTGTGAAAAAGCCACTATTTTTGAATCTTTCTCTGTACGTGCAATAGCCTGTGAAGTAATGAGGACAAAATAAATAGAGATTAAAATGTGTTTTGTATTATAAAAACCAGATGTCTTAACAGTAGAACTAATTAAACAACCCAGAAATTTAAGAAAGTAACATGATAAGGCTATCCTGAGAAATATTTGAAATTCCCATAAAAATTTGTTTATACCTTTTTATTCAAAAAATATTCTTGCATAAAATTTACTTTTTTAAGTCTAACAGTACACAGTATTTTAACTTTTTATGATTTTATAAAGTTAGTACATGAATGTTTTGCACGTACCATGCACATAGCTGCAGCGGCATTTCTGCAACTGACAGGACTTCCTAAAACACGATCACTCATGGATCCACTCACATCAACTCCCAACACAAAACGTTTTCCCGTGGGCTCTACATTCTGTGAAAGAGAAGCAATGAGAACAATCATCCTGTAACACATTAAGTCAAATTAAGCCTAAGCACTAAGTTTACTACAGAACCTCAATGCATTGAAGACTAATAAAGCTTCCCACCCTGATGGGATTTTACCAGTAGTAAGACATGATAGATTTTATAAGCACTAATAAGGCATATTATTATAATTACTACAGATGGGAAAAGTATGTGATGACTATAAAGCAGAAAAACTGCAAAGATATGACTTCAGTCCACAAGAAGGGAGACCCAGAGGGTCCCAGTAAGTCTAGAGCAGTGTTTCTTAAGCTATGGGTTGTGACCCAGACATGCTTGTAATGGGTCTCCACATGGCTGTAGTAAAATTGCAGAGTTCATCCCAGCGTTAATTTTGTGTCAAGTGATATGCCACCCACTATTTAAAGCAGTTTTTATTGTGGCAGTGTGTGAAACAACACAATTGACACACCACAAACAACTTTTGTTTCTGTTGCATGGAAATACAATAAATATCCCTCACCACCCATCTCACAACCTATTAAGCGATAAAACTGACAGCAAAGACACAAATAAGAAATGAAGGAAGAGCTTATGAGGTGAAACAATCGTGGCTTCAGTTTTAAATGTTGAAATGAAAACAAAAGGAGTGTTATAAAGGGCAAGTGAATATGTCTGTATGCATATACACTCACCTAAAGGATTATTAGAAACACCATACTAATACAGTGTTTGACCCCCTTTCGCCTTCAGAACTGCCTTAATTCTACATGGCATTGATTCAACAAGGTGCTGAAAGCATTCTTTAGAAATGTTGGCGCATATTGATAGGATAGCATTTTGCAGTTGATGGAGATTTGTGGGATGCACATCCAGGGCACGAAGCTCCCGTTCCACCACATCCCAAAGATGCTCTATTGGGTTGAGATCTGGCGACTGTGGGGGCCATTTTAGTACAGTGAACTCATTGTCATGTTTAAGAAACCAATTTGAAATGATTCGAGCTTTGTGACATGGTGCATTATCCTGCTGGAAGTAGCCATCAGAGGATCGGTACATGGTGGTCATGAAGGGATGGACATGGTCAGAAACAATGCGCAGGTAGCCCGTGGCATTTAAACGATGCCCAATTGGCACTAAGGGGCCTAAAGTGTGCCAAGAAAACATCCCCCACACCATTACACCACCACCACCACCCTGCACAGTGGTAACAAGGCATGATGGATCCATGTTCTCATTCTGTTAACGCCAAATTCTGACTCTACCATTTGAATGTCTCAACAGAAATCGAGACTCATCAGACCAGGCAACATTTTTCCAGTCTTCAACTGTCCAATTTTGGTGAGCTTGTGCAAATTGTAGCCTCTTTTTCCTATTTGTAGTGGAGATAAGTGGTACCGGTGGGGTCTTCTGCTGTTGTAGCCCATCCGCCTCAAGGTTGTGCGTGTTGTGGCTTCACAAATGCTTTGCTGCATACCTCGGTTGTAACGAGTGGTTATTTCAGTCAAAGCTGCTCTTCTATCAGCTTGAATCAGTCGGCCCATTCTCCTCTGACCTCTTGCATCAACAAGGCATTTTCGCCCACAGGACTGCCGCACACTGGATGTTTTTCCCTTTTCACACCATTCTTTGTAAACCTTAGAAATGGTTGTGCGTGAAAATCCCAGTAACTGAGCAGATTGTGAAATACTCAGACCGGCCCGTCTGGCACCAACAACCATGCCACGCTCAAAATTGCTTAAATCACCTTTCTTTCCCATTCTGACATTCAGTTTGGAGTTCAGGAGATTGACTTGACCAGGACCACACCCCTAAATGCATTGAAGCAACTGCCATGTGATTGGTTGATTAGAAAATTGCATTAATGAGAAATTGAACAGGTGTTCCTAATAATCCTTTAGGTGAGTGCATATCTATCTATATATATCTATCTATTTTTATAAGGGAAACAAAATTACAAAAGAAAACCCTTGGACATTGATTCAATAGGAACGGCCTACTCAGAATTACTGTCCGAATAGTAATTATGTGGTGGTGTAGGAGCATTTCTGCTTCTGTCCATGCACAGTCCGTCTCGTTTTCACGACGCTATCGTTTCCTCTCACGATGTCTTCTCAACTCTTCTCCAATCTCGCAGGTTGCTTTGTGGCAATCCAAAGAGTAAGGCAATATACACGGAGCAATGGTTATAAAAGGGGGACACATAAGTATCCAGGCTCTTTAAAGCATAAATAGGGATCACTTCACTAACATGTGAGCAAGCCACGGTACAACTGTGAGACGCGCAGCACTCACTGGCTACAACGTAACAATAATAATGTCCAGAACGTGCTGTTACGTTGTCATTCATTTTACCCACTGTCTTTCTTTCATTCATATATTACATTGGCACGCACCTTTTATCTTTGCCAATCTCATTCTCTAACCAGGCCTCAGGAGGTAACCAGCGTAACACAGTCCACCACCCCATGTTATTCCGGCACATTGTTGACACCCGTGAGTAACAACAACGTACTAAACTGGAAGGTGGTCTACGCATGCGTGGAATTCGCGGACAAACAAAGATCAAGATCTAAATAAAGATCTCTTTAGTTAATTTAAAGCACAACAATTTGTTTAGTTTGAATGTCTGTGTTTTGAGGTGTGACTGGAGTACTACAATCTTCAGTAGTATAAGCCTGGAGGAGATTCTTAATGCAATGCCTATGTTTTAGCGGTCTCTCTACTGCCATCTAGTGCTTCTTCTTCTAATTCATTCGCGGACAAACAAAGATCAAGACCCAAATGAAGATTATATATATATATATATATATATATATATATATATATATATATAAAATCCAACGTCAGTCTGTCCGCTTTTCACGAGAAAACTACTTAACGGATTTAGATCAAATCCGAGAGACACACAGCATGCCGAGGGGAGGGGGCGGGGTCTGGGACAAGAATGTGACCATTTTCTCATATATATATATATATATATATATACATACACACTAGGGGGTTTTGCTCACTTCGCTCGCCAACCCCCTCCTACAGCAAGAAGTCTTGCTCATCTTCCAAGCAGAATTATGAAAATTGTAATCAGGAATAAAGTAAAAGAGCCAACATTGATTTATGAGATGAGGATCCTGTCAGATCAGTCCGTTAAGAAATTCTTTGAATGACCGACTAGAGTAATGCACAAAAGCAAAGCACACAGTGTAATTTATCTAGACTTAAAATTTCTGCACAGACAATTAATTTTGAATCCAAAATCCATTGTCATCTTTGCTAACCTACAAAACTGGATTTCAAATAGGTTAAATAACCAGAGACACTGTACAGATAAAAGGTGACTAAAGTGGAATCATTATCCAAAGTTCCACAGTAGCATTATGGGTACCATACAGTTGTTTTATGCCTCATAAAACTAAATTACTGTTAACACAAGGTTGAACTGCATACAGATTTAGTACATTGGACTTTTCAAACTATTACGTATTAGTGAATTTGGTTGTATGGCTGAATTTTGAGGTATACTGAAGTGTACTATTTGTGTGGAATTAAATAAATGGCATGCTATAAAATCACCCAATATGACTGAGAGCACATCTCAAAATTGCAATAATATGTTAAAAGAAACTAGCCATTTTATCACTTTATTCATAAATACCTTTGCTCATTAATGCTTTTATTAAAATTCATTGTCTTTAAATTATTGTTTAAAAAGAAAGAAAACCTCCTACCTTAAAACTTTTGTAAAATGCAGTATCCAGAGCTTTAAGGATGTCACTATCCGGATTCCACTTCAGTTTACCTTTGCTTCCATGACCAGATTTGTATGTTTCTAAGGCCACAAAAACATTGAATGGATGGACTCGTGCCTGGAGTAAAAACACATTACTTCAAATAACTGTCATTACTTAAAAAATTCTTATTAGTCAGATGGTAAAACAAAAAAATCTTTTATTGTTAATGATAACTGTCATATAAATAATACAGCGAGCATGTCACAGTAGTCACAAGCACCAGAAGGGAAGCAAATCATGCAAAAGTAGCTTAAACTATCATAAAGCAGTTTTTATTACTTTTTAATATTTTATCAAGTATTTAGAAAAAGTTTTCTTATAATCAAAAGACTACATTACATTGAGATAGATGAAACGCTTATTAATAAATCAAAAATATCAGCAGCATACAAAATTAAAGGTCCGAAGTGCTGCTTTGCATGTGTACAACTCACAATTACTCCTGTATTGCCATCTGCAATCTGTACATAAATAAAAAGGCATACCTTCTGCATCAAAAGCTTAACAAAATGACCACATAAAATGTACTGCTGACAAAACTGGCAACTTTTTGAATAAACTCCTTATTTGCCTTCTGTGTTTTTCATAATATCTTGATGACATTACCAGAAGGAAATGTAAAATCTTAAAGCCAGTTTTTGAGGGCCTTGCAACTTTTTTTGGCAGTCTTCAGTTGTGGACTTCATGTACATAATCTTCACGAGGTGTTTCTAGCCACAGTGCTTGCCCATGACCCACTAGTGTAGTCTGACATACCTAGTGACTCAGTACAAACTGTCCTCAACAAATCAAACAGGTTCGATTTCGTCTTACAGGAAAAGTTCAATATTTTTCAAGTCAAATTTATTTCTTTACAAACATGGTGAATGGTATCAGCTCAAAGTAAAAAAGAAAAACCCGATCTTCGCATCCCTACAAAACGCCCATGTTCCCTATTCTTTATTGTTATATGTGCATTTTACTTTCAGGTGAGAACTAATGGTTGTCAGCTCTCACTTGGCCCTTTTATTTAAAGGAAAGGTTAGTATTCTGTAAGTTGTTTTCTTCACAAACATGGTACTGTATATGTGCATGCATATGCCACACAAAATGTCTTCTAAAGTTAAGCATTTCCTATAAATTTAAAAAAATATCTTGCTCTAGCTGGCACTTTATAAAACTGGATTCAAAAGTAAAAAACTTCATAGGTTCAAGGTAGGTAAGATTTTTGCATTTTTAATTGACTTCGACTTTTGGTTACCGTTTTATGGTTCTGTTGTTTTTTATTTATTATTTATTCAGCTTCAAATAAAAAAAAAAAAAACTTTGTTTTTAGCATTTAAACAAAACGTTTTAGAACAAACTCAACCACAACCTAAATTAGTTGAGTCAAGTGATAGTGATGAAAATGTAATTGGTCATTAGAGGCTGACACAGATAGTGAAATCGATGCATATGGCACTGTACAACCGAACTGCTGTGTTATGCCTGGTGACTTCTGAGGCGTAGCTGTATAGCAAGAAAGCAAAATGATTGTGACCAAGTAGAAGGATAAGAAAGACACTAGCCTCCTAAGCACTATTCCAAATACAGCAACCGTCCATGTTCGTGTCAGGAGAAATGTAGAAGTCACTAAGTCTTGTGCTGTGGTAGCCTACAATGACACAAGGTGAGGAGGCGATCATGTGGATCAGGCAGGGACATTCTATGGTGTCATGCTAAAGCAAAAGAAAAAATATTACAAGAAAAGCGCTCAAAGAATCACACTCCTACTGTCCCAATTGCAACATCGTGCTTTCAAGACATATCATATGAAGGAAGTATACTAAATCTGCAACAATACAGCAGTGGAGACTCAACATACTTTTTCTACTGTATTTATGTTGACATTTTGATATCGTACATGTTTCTGTTACACATCATTACAGTTTTCCTTGTAAAAAAAATACATTTTTGGCTTTTTTTTTTTTCTGGGGGTAAACTCTGCTTCCTTCTGATCTCTTAGTCCGGTTCTCTCAAAACATAGCCAGAGCATAAAGGTATGGCAAAACGTTATCTTTGACATTTTGAGTGACTTTGATCCTAGATATGGGTATTCAGACACTTTTTAATTGATTATTCAAACACAAAAAATAACTACTCAAATAATCAAGAAAAATCTGAAGTAATGTCAGGTGATTGGTGTGGTCTGCCTGGTGGTGAAACACATCACTTCTTCTAGACTTATAATGCTGCTTATATGTGGTTTAGTGACCCTCCTGCTCCACACATCAATTCTGAACAAGAAGGTCTAAGCCTGTATAAGGATAACACACAATAAAGTGCCAGCAGTACTGCCATCAACTGACACTCCACCATTCCAAAACAAATGGCATCTGCCAGCACAAGCATCCTACCCTTCATACTTTTTAGCCAGGCAATACATTTGTAGACAGAAAAGAGTTAGTAATTTCATACTAAATTAAACATTTTACTCAATGAAATCTAACACTATGACACCTTACACTTCCACACTATATAGTTGCCAATTTACTTTACTTTACTTACATGAGGCCTTTCCACATTTAAATTCATGCAGTTTACTAGAAAAGGCCTAACTGCTTAAACATACACCTTCTATGCCAGCAAGCCAGTTCGCCATTCATCTATTCCAGGGGTCCTCAATCAGGGTCCTGGAGGGCCACAGTGGCTGCAGGTTTTTGCTCCAACCCAATTGCTTAATAAGAAGTGCTTATTGCTCAAGTAACACTTCTGCTTAACTTAGTTGTCTCACTAGTTACGTTTTTGAACTCTTACTGCCTATTTTAGTCTTAAACAGCTGTATTCTTCATTTTTAATTAGTTAGCAATACGATACAAATGACAAAAGAGACCAGCATTTCTACATTCAGCTTATTTCCATTTACACCTGTGTGTATTTATCATGCACTATTGGGTTTAATTAAATACTTAGAAGGAAAATGATGAGAAAAAAGTGAAGAACTGAGAACTACTCCTCCATTTTAGACTTCAAATCATTTGGATGATATCCTTGGAAAAGAAAACAAAATCTAGGATATGAGAATTGCCTGACGTAGCAAGAGTTAACACTAGAATTACCAGAGCCTACGAAAAAATTTGTAGATCCGGACCACCTTAAATCCGTTCACACCTCTCCCTCAGCGTCTTTTGTCCTATAAATGTGCCGATAAAGACAGCCAGCAAGCAGCCTGGTATCCCATCCCCCTACTGCCGCAGAACGTGCACAAAGTTCTCCAGCTCATGCCTTGATTATCTGGGAGTGAAATGCTGGAGTTTTAGAGTGGAAATAATAGATCATTATTTGGAACACATGCATTTCGTGTGTGTTCCGTTTCTACAATAATCTGTGTAAACACACTGTTAAAACAGAAACATTTTTCATATTTTAGTAATAAATAGTTCAAAGATCAAATAAACAATTTCACAAAATGGTTAAGGATCAGACAACAGCTTCCGTGGCGTAGCGGTAAGATTTGCTGACTTGTAATGAAGAGTCCCTGGTTCGATCCTGACTGCCTCTTATATTTACTGCTTTCAGTAGTAAGCTGCTCTTATTGTTAATATTATACACACATACATTTGGTTTGTGTCTGTAACAGATGATGTACATTTATAGGACTTGTAAAAGTTACCTTTTTTTTTTTCTCACTTTTATTCTCTCAGTCACGAACACGATACATACTACTGCCAATACCCCCTCCCCCCCTTTCCCCAAATGGATGCTGTTACTTTTTATCTGAAACTGGGAATAACTGGAGATGTGAGTGGTGTTTTGAGGCAATGGAATTGGTCATTCTCTGATCTGGATGGATAAAAGACATAGGTATATATGATATTTGGAATAACTCATTTTATGAACTGTAAAGTACATTTCGGAAAACATTGTGGCACGGATGCAACATTATTCATATTCATTTGCATAACATCTTGCGGTTGTAATCACTGACCACGTGCTTTGCGTGTTTTTTTTTTTCCCACAATCTTGCCAGTCCCCACATTTTGCTGTATGGTGGAGTTTCTTTTGTACTCCAGGACATGCAGAGGAAAGAATAGTATAGAGAGGTCAGTTCAGCGCTATAAGCAATCGTCAGATTCAAATGTTAATAGTTCACACACACGCAAGGACAGTCCTTCCTACATTTACAACATGTGTACCTGTTGCAATGAGCACACCTCTCTCTATACTTTGGTTCCTATTACACAGCTGAAAGAAGGAGACAATATATGTGACATTTTGAAGAAATCATTTTATGACCTGAATAGTACCAATCAGAAAACATCATCGCACTAATGCAATAGGCAAGAAGGAACATGCAGGTGGCCGGTTGCTGCTTGCTGTGTGCTGTAAGAAGTTTGACCTTGTGGCGATTAATGCACATGTACTGTGCTGGGGATGTATAGGGGCCACTGAGAATAGAAGAGTGTTCATGGCTCACCTTGCAGAGGAACTTCGTCGTCGCATCTTACTAGAAAAGGTGATGGAAGAAGAAAAGGAGGATGCAACAAGCTTCTGTTCCAAGACAGCCGTTTCCCCAGGAAAGCAAACTGAGTCAGTGTTGGCATATGTACAGGACAAAAGACGCTGACGGAGAGGTGCGAACGGATTTAAGGTGGGCCGGATTTACGAGTTTTCTCGTGGGCTCTGGTAATTCTAGTGTTAAAGCACTAACAAGCCATGAAATTAAATTATTGGCAAGAATTGCTTTCTAATTCAGTAACCGGGTTAGAACAAAAAACTGCAGCCACTGTGGCCCTCCTGGACTGTGATTGAGGACCCCTGACCTAGACATTAAAAATGCCACAGTGGTTATTGCAAGGCATTTGTTTCTAACTGGTAATATTAAAAGTAAAGAAAAAAACTAAAAACGTTATCATCTTTGTCATCTTCAAAAAAAGAAGTAATCAAGAGTGATGCTTCAATGTCAAATGCTAATATTTCTTTTTTTTTTGCTAAAGACGTCAAAACAGTATGCAAAATCTGGAGGCGAATAAAATGGGACATATGCTTGAAAATAAAACAACGAAAATGGTACACCTCAGCCTCCTTCGATAAAAAAAATAAAAATAAAACACAAGAATCTGTTCTTTGTTCTTTAGAGCAGAGCTATGAGTTTATCAGTTACACATCAGAAAGGATTTCTTGAGGTGGATTATAGAATTTGCGCAGCTTTTCCTTTCCATCTAAACTAGAATAAATAATGTGAACGTGTCTAGCCATACAGTCTATTTTATTTAAGAATGTGGCTGTTGTACTGTACATCACTCTTTATTTTAGAATTCTTCTTCTTTCCATTTACTCTTACTCAGCATTGAGGGCTGGTTGGTCCTTTGGTCTTAGAACCCGTGCAGGTTTATTTTCTCCAGCATCTTGTCAGCTGATTTTATTTTTTATTTTCCTGTCCTCCTGGCTATCTTACCATAGTATCAGACTAACTGTTATAATCTTTAGAGACTTGGAAACAAGTTAATAGTAATTTAATCCATGGACTTTCTTTTGTTTATTGGTTTATCTACATTGTGGACGTTTCTTTTTATTTTATACATTACTTTTTATTTTATTTGTATTGTAATCTTTTATTTGTAATTGTGATTTTTTCTTGAAGCACTTTGCGCTGCACGTTACATATGAAAATCCTCTATAGCAGTGGTCCCCAAACTCGCTCATTGAGACCCAATGTGGCTACAGGTTTTTGTTCCAACCAACTTCTATTTTTCATTGGACTTTTAGCCTAATTTAGTGAGTCATTATTTCCCAGTTTCTGTGTTTTGGAGTCAATGTAGAAATTACAAACTAAGTTTGGTAGATTTTTATTAAAATGTAATAAGCAGTTATATGGGGAATATGTCATTTTTTTAAGTCGTTAACAGTATTTTCAACCTAATTTTCATTCTGCTTTTCCAGGTGTTCTGGTTATTTAATTTATTCTTTACTAATTAGCGAGTCTAACACTGAAGTCATTGGTGCTTTCATCATCCCAGGTGTCTGCTGTGCTGGTTGTTAATTGACACTGTTAGGGTTAAATGAAGGGAGCAAACTACACAGGAAAACTGGCAAATAATAGGAAAAGAACAAAAGAGAGTTAAGCATTTATAGCTTTAGAAAAAAACAAATATTTCTAAATGTCTTATAAATGTGAAAACCATACTGTTGTTTTTTTCTGAATGCAGAATAAGAGAAGAGTAAAAAAGACCAGCTAATTAAATGAGATCAGTTTTTATCGATTATTATCACTGATTGTGAATCTGGTTAGAACAAAAACCTGCAGCCACGGGGGGTCCCCAGGACCGAGTTTGGGAACCACTGCTCTATAGAAAAAGAGGTTGTTGCTGTACCCCTCTTACCCAAAGTTCCTGAATGAGTAAAACAAAACAGAAAAAACAAAAAAATACAAAAATATGAATAGCCTACCTTTTTTAAATATTTTTCATTCTGAAGTCTCTCACACACCATAGCAGTTTCTGAACTTCCTGGAACTAAAAGTAATTCTGCAGTCATCTTCCCTAAGTTTCGTAACATTGCCGTCATTGGCATTTCTCTCAGCAGAGCCTTCCAGACCTATGAAAATGAAATTATTATATAAATATGATAATAAATGAATCAGGACATCAAATTCATACAGCAAATTAGGTGTTAATAGCTGTTGATAATCAAAACGTACCAAACTAGTCAAAAGAAACGAAAAAGGTAATGATTTTTATTATCATATCATTTGGAACTTAAACATTACTTGAATTAAAATGCAAAATCATTGTTCATTACTGTTTAAAATAAATGATACATCCAGTGCACTGTCAATATTTAGCATACTAATAATGTGTCACAAGGTTTACTCTTCAAACAAACTATCAATTAATTTTATTTTAAAATGGCTGGAAATACATACACATATTTTTTACAAAATAAAGGAAGTAAATCAGAAGCATAAAATGACAGCAAGGATTTCATAAACCAGCCTTAAATGCTATAACAACGTGCACACCTCTCAGTTAATACAAGCATTGGTGAGACTTAAAAAGCAACTCACTGTAAAATCTGTTTATCGTGTTGGGCTGAAAAACTCATACAGTGTGAATAATGTGTAAAGAAATGTAGGGATAAAGGGGGGTTACAAAATGAACAGACACCCCAGCCAAACTGTGCATTTAAAAAAAAAATTAAATAAATTTCAACAACTCACAAACTAATTTTATTAAAAGGTTAATGTACATGTAATTACAAGGCAGCATGGTGGCACAGTGGTAGCACTGCTGCCTCACAGTTAGGAGACCTGGGTTCGCTTCCCGGCTCCTCCCTGCGTGGAGTTTGCATGTTCTCCCTGTGTCTGCGTGGGTTTCCTCTGGGTGCTCCCGTTTTTTCCCACAGTCCAAAAACTGCCGATGCTAAATTGTCCCTAGTTTGTGCTTGGCGTTTGGGTGTGTGCGTGTCCTGCAGGGGGCTGGCACCCTGCCCAGGCTTTGTCCCTGCCTTGCACCATGTGTTGGCTGGGATTGGTTCCAGCAGACTCCTGTGACCCTGTGTTCGGATATAGCGGGTTGGACAATGACTGACTGTACAATTACAATTTTTTTCATAAACTGAAAAAATATAAAATAAAATAAAAGGAATAGAATGGCTTTTGCAAAAGTCTGGGATCCTTCCTAAGTCACTACTTCTTTGTAACACCATGTATGGCAAAAATAACTTGGAATTGTCACTTTGGAAAATTTTCCCAGTTCTTCCTTGCAGATTGCTTCCACATGCTAGATATTTTTGGTCTGTTTCGCAAGCACAGTTTAAGATCTTTGCACAGATTTTCATTGATGTTCAAGTCTGGAGATTGTGAGGGCCACTCTAAAACCTTCACCTTGGGTTGCTTGCGGCACTCCACAGTAGAAGTCAGAGTTGTGTTTTGGGCTGTTTGTCTTCTTGTAGATTTCATCTTTTTTTCCACTTCAGTTTCCTGACTGTAGGACATTCTCCTTGAGAATTTGTTGGTATTTAGTGGAATCCATACTTTCCTGTATTCACACAATGTTTCCTGAGCCGCTTGCTCCCACACAGCCTCAAAGCATAATAACTCCACCCTCATACTTAACAGTAGTTAAGGTGTTGTTTTCTTCAAATGCTGCTCCTGTTTTCTCCAAACAAACCTTTTGTGGTTACAGCCACAAAGTTTGGTTTTAACTTCATCTGTCCACAGCATTTGCTTGCAAAAAGCCAAATGGCTTTAATGGGGAGATCACACGTAAGGTTTCCTTCTAATGGATATTCCATGAAGGCCATGTCTGTTGAAATGACACTGGACAGTACAGCCATACACCACCACCACCACCACTCCTTTCTCAGCTTAAAATGCCTGCAGGTCCCGTGCAGCCAGATGTGGTTTTGCTTTGCCTTTCTGCACAATGTACAAGTTGTTCTATTCGTCAGTTTTTTAAGGTCTTGTCTTGACTTAACTGCCATTTCTGAATGACATTTCAAACTGTGAAAACTGCTAGCTGGAAGCACTTAGATATGTTTTTGTAACCCTTCCCCTGCTTTGTAGGCATCAATTCCTTTAATTTTCAGATCATCAGTCATTTGCTGGTTGTCAAGCGTGGCACAATGTTTGAAGAGTCAAAACAACTCCTAATAACAGCTCTTGAGCAGACAAACTGCAAGAGAGCTAAGCCACACCAGACTAATAATGATCTAACGACTTCAGAGACGCTACAACTGAAAGGGTGCCCAAACTTTTGCAAATGTAGCATTTAATTTTTTTTCTAGTTCATTAAATAAATCACGACTGTAATTGTTTTAGTTTTATTTACCGCCTTTTACTTTAAGTGTCAACAGAATACGATGGTAAATCAAAAAGTTAAGGAAATTTGAAAATTATATAGTACCTGCAATGGATAGAAACTGACACAATACAACACGTTTACAATGGCTTATGTGTGGTCTTAACAAACACAGCACAGCACTTTGTCATTCATTTTGTTGAAGCCAAGGTCAAATGAACATGGACACTCCACTGTGGGATTGTACCTGCAATTTTTTAGGGCAGAGAGGGGGAAACCTACTGAAATTCACTGAAGCATTTTAATTTGTGCAGTTCAATAAGCTGTTTGGATACCCATCTTGTGCAAACATTTCAATACCCCAGGTCTTCATGCACTGTGTGGCAGGGACAGATCCATAGCTGATATCCAAATGGGCAGCAACAGCGGACAACTTAATCGGTCGGCCTTCTTGAAGACATTCGTTGGGTCGATGAGGGCTTGTGTGAGTGATGTTGATGGTTGACCAGCTTGAGCTTTATCGGTTACAACTTGTTCTTCCCGTTTAAAACCTTTCTATCCATTCACAAACGTTTTGTCAACTCACTTCCGTACTGAGCCAACGACTTCTGGTGAATTTCAGCAGGATTATTAACCAAGTCTGCCCAAAGAAATCTTACTGCAGTGTGTTGTTCAACAATGGTGCAATCCCACAGCACAGCAGCCAAGCTCATTTGACCTTGGCTTGAACTAGACTAAAAGTAAAGCGCATCATTGTGTGTATTTGATCACAAACGTGTTGTGTTGTATCAGCTTCTGTCCTTTAAATTGCCTTTAGTTTTTGATTTACCCTCGTATATAACTGTTTAAAGGAGATACAGAGTATGTGGAACAGTAAAGACTGAAGCATGGTTTGAAATAGCAAAATCTATTATCAATGACAGCACAGTAGACTGCAAGTATCCAGAATATTAAAACGGAACTTGTAAAGCTTATCATGTGCAATGCATACAAGAAAAGAATTATTATAGAACCATTCTCTATTGACATGTCTACAGTTACTGTTTCGGGAGCAGTGTACTGTAAGGTCTTATATTATTCAATAGCAGTTATCTGAATGATTGAGATATATATATATTCTTTAAATAATTTTGAATTACAACATTCTATCACCAACAAAGTACCTTACCTCTTTAAACTTTAGGTGATTGGTGAGTAAATGTTCTCTTACTAATTTATACTCCTCTACTAAGTGAATTACTTCTACTTCATTGGTGGTATGTTTCACTTTCTCCACAGCTTCAAGGTATTCTAGGATTTTCCTAATGTCATCCTCATTCTCTTTGTCGTTGTACACTGCTTGGACATTTTTCCATCCTTTTGTGATGTATTTTGTGACCAATGCAATACCTTAAGCAACAAAAGGAATATTTAATATGCTTACACATGAATGTATCTTAGATTTTAGTACAGTATTTATATAACTGCCTTCAGAGAACAATATAATAAATAATGGTGAACCCGGCACATTCGTAGGCACATTGGTGTGGGTCACAAAAACTGCAAAGCCTTCACACATACTAAACATTACTTATAATTCTCTAATCAAATAAATATTGTCTGCTTTTAGCGTTGCTAAAAACCTTATAAACCAAATTAAATATTTACTATAAAATTGCAAATTTTGGTTTCTCACCTGGAATAAGTACATTTAAAAAGCATATTATTTGTATTTATTCAGTAATTACTTTTTCCTTTGGCATTTTCTACAGATAAAAGTATTCACTTTAAAAATAACACATTTTAATAGTACTAGGGTGTTGTACCATGTTAGCCATTATGAATGTAGTGAGACGTCAAGCAAAATGACACCTTTTATTGGCTAACTAGAAAGATTCCAATATGCAACCTTTCGAGGCAACTCAGGCCCCTTCTTTTCCTGATCCAGTTAGCCAATAAAAGGTTTCATTTTGCTTGACGTCTCACTACATTTTAAAGTGAAATAGAGGTTGATCATATTTTTGCATCTGCTTACATCTATCAAATAATTCATCCTAGTTAAACGCTGAGTCTGTTTTTTTTTTCTCAATATGTACCCATTTTAATTTATGAACTAAATTATTGTCAATGCCACAAAGTAATTGTAAAAAATTGTATTTCTTTTTTTGCTCTTTTAAAAATCTATTGTCATTTTCTTAGGAACATTAATTTCCAAACAAATCCAGATAATTATGAACAAGTTGTGGTTTTCATAAGCAGTGGATTTTTATTAATTCCTTCCTCTGGAAATAAAAAGGTGGCACGATGGCATACGCCATAAAACGCTTTAGAGTCTCAGGGCCCAAGCGCTACATATTTATGAAAAACATTCACAGTTTTTGCCCCACATTCCAAATTTCAACTGTGGTCCAGTATGAACATGCTCTGACCAGAACTTCCCCCATTTTAGGGCATATTCCTGGTGGCAAGATTGGCACTCCAGCCACTGTAGAAAACGTCACACTGTACCACTCCACTCAAACTAGTGTGGTGCTAAGGTGTCACCCAGTGCACAACTGTGCTCGGGCCCTAATTTGGGAACCTGAGGTGGTTCGTTGTGTGGTGGGTGTGGCAATGCACTGTATCTATGCCTACTCCCAACCTCCTCCTCCTCCTCCTTCTCCTTCTCCCACCTTGTACTTAATGCTGCTGGCTTAGGCTCTGGCTCATGCAACCCTAGGCTGGAATGGGTGGTTTGGATAGCCAGAGGAAACAAAAACAACAGTGCTAGTTTATGTACGAGAACTCTCAATTGTTCATAAATTACTCTCAACACAGATGCAAAAGTATGTATTGTTAGGTAAGTAACTGCACAGAACTAAAGCCAAAAATCTATTCTTTTTTTACCAGATTCAGCACAGGAAGTAGTGCAAAGTGAATAATATCGATTTTCCACCTATTGTGCTAACAGCTGTGGCTATTTTATTTTTCATAAATGTCTTGAAACACTTGGCTTTGCTATTAGAAAGAAGCGCCTTACAAATGTTTCAGTCCCTTGAGCAATTTTTACATTTGTTTCTAATAAATCCAAACAATTACATTATGCTCTTATGCTATTTTTTGTTTCAAAACACTGATTTTTATTTGTTATGTGACATTCTCTCATGTTCAAAAGACGTTTTAAGGATAAAAGAGAAATATATGGTTTGCAAATGTATTCAATTCCTACACTTTTGCAGCAGAAATAGGTTTTGGTTTCAAGTATAGATCAGCTCTGTATACTGTTACGGAGTTTATTATTGCCTTCTCTCCCAGGCAGATTTGCTCCAGGATGTCCAAGAAAGATCCTTGTGCACCACAATTTTCACACTGTGGCACTGAATATTCTTACTTGAAGCTCAGTAACATCTGAAATGAAAATAACTGTTCACTATTTCTCCATTCTGTGGACCGTAACATTTTCAAACAAACTGCACTTAAAACAGTACAAATGAATTTGGAGTTCTGCAGTTTGAAACTGTTACCCTTCATACATACCTTCATTTGCAGGCTTCATATGTGACAGCCTTAACAGGTCCTTGTGTGACCAGCCATTTCGTTGTTTGTATTTTGTGACTGCTAAAGCCAAAGCCATTGGGTCCTTTTCGTTATACCAATCTGCCACTGCTTTTCTCAAAGCTCTACCCCACATACCACATTCCATGCCTTCTTTAAGAGCTTTCTTAAACTGGACAAAAGTAAACAGGTGTGTGGGAATGCGGCAAACATCCTTAACAGCTTTAAAGGCTGCCCGCTTCGTTTTGCTGTCTGAATGTTGTGAACACACAGCAAGAGCAAAAAGGATCGGGTCTGATTTTGCTGTTCTTCCCTCCACACTGAATGTCTTGATTTCTTCCACAGCTTCACAGCCTCTTCCTTCTTCTATTAGTCTGATCAAAGCTAACGCATTCTCCTTACCCAGTTGCTCTTCTTTGATATAGTAAGTCCCACCCTCTGAGCCAAAACACAGAAAACGGTGCAATCGTGTAATGTCAGTCACCTCCCATGTGTATCCACCTGCAGAGTTTACCACTTGCTTGTCAGTTAATGGCTGTAACTGTGATGGTACACCTTGTGATGGCACATCTTCAGAATATTCCATTTCCATCTTCAATAATCTATGGATGAGGAAAAACAGGACAATGTTTTCTTGAGTTTTCATATTACTTCATAATCTTTCTACTTACCATGGTAAAGAAAAAATAAATTCTGAATATGACAAAAATACTGTTATAATGGGAGGTGACACTTGACTGATGTCTCAACCAGGATGGATGTTATTCCTGTTCCTGGGTGGGACTATAAAAGGGGTGGGATCAGGGGAGACAGCCTTCTAAGGCTGTATACTACCTTGATACACTAGGTGGCAGTGCTTCTGTAGCATGCACACACCTGCAGGGCATACTGGGAAATGTAGTCTTGTTCAGAAGCCCTGCTCAGTTGAGAGCCGCAGGGAAAGGCTATCCCTACTTTCAGGGGCTTCCGTCTGACCAGGAAGTACTTCCTTCATGCAGTGTCCTGGGACAGGAAGGACTCCCAGGTCCTAAATAAAACAGGCTTCTTCACCTCACTCAGAAAGTTGGGAGTAGACGAACAGCAATTGGTGGGAGGGAGATAAGGAAAGGAAGACTGAGAGAAGGAAAGAGAATTGTGTATTGCTGAACCACTGTAAAGGTATTTCGCTTAAAAAAAGGTTATTTGAACCCATGGCTAGACTTCATGCAGTTGTGTTAAGGGTTTTGGATCCTGAGATGCCCCCTAGTGGCCACACTGTAAATAAAGATAAATTTAATTATACAACATCCTTACACATCTTACACCTTTAAAACAGAAACATAATTTACAAAAATCTGACACGAAGATATTAAAAAAAACATTTTTAAACCTTCTCATTCACAGGGGAAACAGAGACATAAAATGTATCAAAATTGACAATTTTTGAATATATATAATTGACATAGTGAATGGGCTTGTGTGTCTCAATGATTACATAATGCAAGTAGATAAGGCCCCCAATCCATTTGCAGAATTCATTGCTGTCTGTCTCCCTGGCCTGAATGAGAGTCACTCTTCATTTCTCAGCGTCTACACAGCTTCTTCCTATATGGTACATAAACTCTCTAAAACTACCAGAAAGGAAAGAAGTACAAAAAGTCTGAGGGCAACAATACTTAAGAAATCTTCACATATATACAAGAACTGACCCACCTTGAACACCAAAGTACACGTGCAAGGATGCCGTCTGTCGACTGCAGTCCCACATTCAATACAAACATCCCCATTAGAATAATCACTAAACTGCTTAACTTAGGTCATGACCAGCAGACATGTATGTAGCTAAAGGTCTTTTTGAAAAACTACAGAACCACAGACAGTCAGACTAGGTACCCATTACTCTTCCACTTTGACACTCAGCACTGGTGCTGCACAAGGCTGTGTGCTGAGTCTCCTTCTCTTCACACACATGACTTGCATTCCAGTCTATAGTGCAAACAATATCTGATACCACAGTGGTAGGGTTGATTAAAAATAGGGATGAGTCTTCCTATGAAGAAGAGGTCTAGAAATTAACATAATGGTGCTCCAACAATAACCTGGTACTGCTGAACACTTTGAAAATTCAGGTATTGATCATCTGTTTCAGAAGGCAGAGGGAAGACATACCCCCATTTTATACAGATGAGGAAAGAGTGGAGAGAGAGCTTAGTTTTAAATTTTTGGTCACCCATATTTCCAAGGACCTCATGCAGCCAATCAGACTTACCTCTCTGGTGAAGATGGCATAGAAGACTTCCTGAGGACACTGAGGAAGGCCACTTTGTCTAAGCAGCTTCTGCTGTCTTTTTAGCGCTGCCCCATAGGAAACATCTTTATTAATAGAATATCAATGTGCTACGCCAGCTGTTCTGTGGCTGACAGGAGGGCTACCTAGAGGGTCAGTAAATCATTCCAGAAAATCATTAATATACACATGCTTGCACGGAAGGACATTTTTAATGCGTGGTGTCTCTGCTGGTTGATAAACACCATCTTTTAACCCTGCTGCCTTCTGGAAGACACTTCAGGTCTTTTAAGACCCGCACCTATGGATATCTCAGTGCCATCAAAATACTGGTGTGCTTTGTGATGATCTCGACTCTCCTAATGCCATAAAATACATGATGATATATATGTACACACACACACACACCAATACTGCTTCCATTGTTGTGGTGTTCATGTCCATTGATAGAACTACTGACAATGTGGAAATGTAACATGTGCAATATCAACAAATTGTTGTAGAATTTGATTCTTTATTTATTTCTAGTTGTATTACTGTATTATTTATCTGTTAGTAATTTTTATCTAATAGCAACCTTAGATATGGTATCTTGATTTTGTTATACTGTGGTTTAAATTCAATGATCTATCTTAAGCAGCACAGAAAGATCATGATAAATATGGCCCAAAATACTATGAGTTAACAAAAACAGAATGAATACTATTAATAAATAAGCAATAATAAAGAGAAAGCAGTGACATCTCAACAAATGTGCTGGTGCCATATCTACAGCTCCATCTCACTTAGCTTAATATTGAACATCTATAACCAAGAAATAGAAATGTCAAAATAAAAACTGCATTCTTGTTGTAAGTGCTCCATGAACTGATGAAGGTGTAGTCAATGCTACAAGTATTGTCAGAGCTACCAAATGTTGTAAAGACCATCTGGAAGTCCTCACAGTAAATCTGCTTTATTTCTTTATTCTGCTGCTGTCACTTTCTGTTTCATATTGGACGGTCCAGTGCAGAATCTACTGAAGAATTCTAAGAAGAGGGTGGACGTCCAGCTGGCCAAGGTCTCCAGGAATCTAACTGTGCTGGACTTTGCCTTTGACTTTCTCTCTTATAATACCTTCCCAATGAGGTTTATTTTCTCCAGGGATGCTGCTGACTGGAGTTTCTGTTTTCCTCTCCTCCAGTATCAACTGGCTACAGCTCAACAACTAATTAATGGGCTGATAGTGCTGCACTCAATTTATGTTAGTAACCTTTAAAGTACTTTGTTTCTTTATGCACTCATCATGTAATAAGTAGGGTCTTTAATTGCATTTTACCTGAGAACTTGTAACCAGGCTCTGCACCTCCTCTCAGGTGAATTCAATTGAATGTTACTTTTGGAAAGGGCCTGCTCTGAATACTATTCCAGACTAAAAGAAGTCACATGAAATAACTCTTGTATACTAATTACCTGTGTTACCCAGCTTCTCCAGGGATATGTCTTAAGACAATGGGCCTCACTTATGGTGCTCTCAGTTAATCAGATGTATCAGAAGTACTGTACTATGTACCAAAAATCTTTTCTGTATACAATACAGTAAAACGTTGGATTGCGAGGAACGATGCGAGGAAGATAAGCAAAGACTGTTAATAAACTTTAACTTGATAAATGAGCGAAGTCTTGCAATACGAGTAGTACATATACGATTTGTCTTCTGAGCGTCAAGTGATCACAACTTAGCTGATGGTTCTTTTCTGTCTCTCGCTGCAGGATTGTGGTTAATTGTCTCCCATGCTCGGTCTCAGTTGGCGTGCCTCACTCATATAGTCAACATCTGTACAAGTGTATACTGTTTACTATAGCATTGTGACCACGTGTGTGCGTAAAGCATTTTTTTTATTTTGTGTGCGAGCGATGAATTTGTTTAACTACAATGCAATGTCACATTTTTGCGAAAAGATAGTTGAAGTACTGACAAAGAAATCACTAAGATATCTCTTATATATATTTGTCTTCTGGTTTGTCCTGCTTCCACTTCAAAACCGGTCCCGCCCAAACGCAGGCGACACGGCATTTCTCGATTCTTATTCGTCCTTTTCCAAACCCTTCCCCACGCTGCCTGTGGCTCCTCTTCAAAACTAGTCCCGCCCAAACGCAGCCAACATGGCATTTCTCGATTCCTATTCGTCCTCTTCCAAACCCTTCCCCACGCTGCCTGCGGCCTCCCATACATCTTGCTATTTTCGTTATGCTGTGACCGTTGTTTCCTAAGCTTTTGTTATAAAATGCACAACAGTATCTTGGGTTTTTGTACAACGTCATCTCTATTCCGGGATCTGGCAACTGCCTGTTTCTATCAGTGGGTTTATTTCTTGACACAAATGGTTGACGAAGGCAATGCACTCTCACTATGACATACGGCAGTAGATTTCGTTGCATCACATTGGGACAGATTTGGAGACGTTCTTCCTGTTGTTCTTTCCAAAGCAAATTCAGTTATCACAACAAGTTAGGAGTACTATCAATACATGGCAACATCTGGAGTTTATATTATCGTGAACTCTTCCCTAGCATTTGCTTCCATGGGTGCACAGATAACTCAACTTCCTGGCCACAGACCACATACTGTTTTAAAATACACGGGCAAATTTATCACAAAATCTCTCCACTATACGCTAGCACTTCTACCTCTCCGGGATATGGACAGTTGTATGTTTTTGACACAGCGCAAGCTACTGAAGTACTCTTACAAAATAAAGCAAACTCTGCATGCAGCGTAAATGTACTTCTCCAGTTCTCATGCTCAGAACCATCAACCCCTTTGCTAAATCATACAAATACATGCATGAAATCGCTCAGTCCAATCCAACAGCATCTGTATGAATGGTTTTCAAGGAACATGGCAGGATTTACGACGATACAATGCCCCGACATGTCACACCAATGTTGCAGCGATTTTCATCAGAGAAGATGGCGAACCCCCTGACGAAACAGACATTTGCATCTATCCCAGAGGCAACTCCTGTAAACAAATTTCCATGCTCAATATGAATTGTGATCCTATGAATTAAACCACTTTTATTCCCTTACGGAGACATTGGCTGGCACAAACATTTCCAACATGTTCCTGATAAAAGTACCTCCAAACAAAGCAGGGTTACTCAATGCCAGTTTTACATGTACAGATTATCAATGAGGAATACATTTAGTATTTTGCACTCCAGCGGCAAACTATTCCAACAGTACGTCATAGATGCGTATGTTAAAACAGAAGGCGCGCATCTCAACTATCTCAGATTACATCAACAAGATTTGCGCGTGGAACAATACAAAGGACTATCAGACACACTGCAAGCAAATGCTGAAAATAACAACATACGTATAGGCAAAATAATCATAATACCGTCCACATTTCCAGGAAGTCCAAGATACATGCAACAAAACTATCAGGATGCCATGGCCATACTACGTAAATTTGGAAAGCATGATTTATTTATCACTTTCGCATGTAATCCTGCTTGGCCGGAAATTCTACATGCACTTTCGGATACTGAGACCTGATATTGTAGTACAAGCAAAACACCTATTCACAACTGCGTCTTTCAAGAAGTATTTCTTTCTTCTTGATTTCTGAATTCCTTTCTCAACGTTTTCCGTTCCTATTCTTACACCGCCGTATGCTACGGCTGGCGTTGGCTAGTTGTTAATAATATAATATTATGAAGTAATATGAAAATACAGCAAATACAGTTTTGAAAACATATAAGGGTTCTTCACCTATGTCTATATAAATATATAAATATCTCCGTAAAAAATAAACATAAAAATTGTTTATTTTTTTCATTTTATAAATTGTTTAACTAAATTCTCAAATTGTCCCCCTAAAAATCTAATTGCCCCATGTTGGGAATCACCGCGTTAGACGGAAAGCAGTTTTTCGTTAGCATGTTGTCCAAAACAGAATCCTCCTGCACTTCAACCTGTGAGTTTGGTGAGACAAGTAGTAAAACGTACCCAGCAGCAGTGACGTCTCAACTGTGCCTACAGACAATCTGAGCATTTTTCAGACGCTTCATCATATAGTCAGAAGAGGAAGATAGTTAACAACTTTCCAAGTGAGCTCATTTCAATTTTGGTACATTACTGTTAATTTATCTGTTTCTTCAAATATCCAGGAAGGGTGTATGGGAAGACAAACACCCTTCCTGGATTCCCAGGAAGGTCAATCCAAGTCCCCACTTCAACTCCACTGTTCAACAGGGACACCCCTCAAAGTAGCATAACTGCGCTCCCTTACAGGGGTCCAACCACTCTGCCTCGTCCATGCTTACTTGGACTTGGATATTTTGCATTAGAATTTCTACAGGGTGGTCCAGATCTAATTATGCAGATCCAGATTGTCTGGATGACTTTGATTTATGTGGGGACAATTCCAGTTTGGCGCGAAGACAGTTTTTCATGTCATCAGTTCGCACACTTCTCGATGGTCCAGGATTTTTCAGGTAATTTTCTATGTAATAAACTTAATAAGTTATAGCGTAATGAAAATTGTATAATTACATCTGGACCACCCTATATTCTGGCTGAACTCCAACCATTTTCTTCCCCATGATACCACTCGGACTCTCCTTTTCAAAATGTCAGTGGGCACAGGTGAGCAATTCTGAACTCTAAATGCCAACGAGGCATTTAGCTGAGAATGCATGAACTGCTGATTACCTCACCCACACCCGAGAAACACTCTGCCACAATACCGCACACCCACCTGCCGCCCATTGAGCTTAACCGCACTGTTTTTTCTAAAGATTTGCACTGCCACTGACCTCACGTCATGACGTGTTGGTCTACATACAGTACATAAAACAAAAGACAATTTTCACCAGGGTCCAGTCTTCATAATGTAATTGGAACAACTGACTACACTCATATCTCTCTCTTCCTCTATATCAGTGCTTCTCAATTATTTTCTGTCATGCCCCCCCTAGGAAGAAGAAAACATAATAGTATCATTTGTCTATAAAATTGTTATAAGTACACCTCTGCATAACACTGTATCCTTATTAACGTATAAGAGAATAAAAAAAGAAAGAAATATGGACCAATTTACAACAAAGAATAGCTTTATTAAATGTAACAGAAAAGATTTAAAGTGCATTCTAAATTCAAAAAAAATTTAAAAGAAAAATAAAAAAGCATGTTCCCCGAGGTCAAACGCGCCGCCCCGTGGCTCCGTCAACTATTTGAGAAACACTGCTCTCTCTCTCTCTCTCTCTCTCTCTATATATATATAAAAAATCAAATGTCTGTCTGGCTGTGCGTATGTCTGTCTACTTTTCACAAGAGAACTACTTAACGGATTTAGATTGGGTTTTTTTCTATAATTTAATTTGCTTGAACATTCCAGTTGATTTTCCGACTTCTCTCACGGCACTAAGAATTATAGTTATAGTTCACTTGTGGTACCAATTTATTTGTGCGAATCCGAGAGAGACACAGCAAACCAAGGGCAGGTGGGGCGGGGCCCTCCTCACTCATGTGTATCCTACATCCGCTTAGATAGCGAACGAGAGAACTACTTAACGGATTTAGATCCGTTTTTTTTTTCTATAAATTGCTTGAACATTCCAGTTGATTTTGCAACTTCTCTCATCACTCTAAGTATCATAGTTTGCTTGCGGTACCGATTTATTTGCGCAAATCCAAGAGAGATGCTGTGGGCCGAAAAGAGGGCGGGGCCTTCCTCACTCACGCCCTAATCTCTGTTTGAATCGGTCTGCCTCTCGCCATGTTTTGGAACGTGCCTTGCCTCTGCTTAACTAGCGATACCTGTTTGTTTATTGATTTTTAAACTTTGCCCTGTTTCACTACTACGCAGGTGGAGCCACCGGGGACAGCTAGTATTTTAATAAAGGCATCTCACATGAATAAAGTTGCTTTTGTTAACTGTAAGAAATTACATTCCATTAACACACAAGTCACGTACGATGCCAAGATGAGACTGACAAACATGGCTCGGCTGCTTGGGTCAAACCATGATTCATCTATTCTGAGGCAAAGCAGCTTTGGCAGATGACTTGCTGATGGTGATGTGTGGGATGGCTGCCTTGTGAAAATGTTACTGGCTGAACCCTCTTTTTTTGTACTTTTCATTGTAATCGCAATCATGTCATTATTAAAAGTTCAAGTACTATGATATTTGGATACTGCAGAGAACCAGCTTATACCCCATATTTCAGATGATATTATAATGGTGGCCGGGTTTCATCAGACTGAATAAAAAAAGGAGGAGGAGGACTGGAGATTTTTGTGAATATACAGTGATGAAACAGGGAATAAAGTATAATTAAAACTAAATTCACCCAAGTCACGGCTAGGGAAAGTAAATTACATCAACCTGGCTGACTCTGCAACAGAAATTATTCCCTCTGTACCAACATATTTTTGATGAATTATTCTTAGTACTGGTGACTTCAGAGAAGGTGTAAAAGCCAATCTTAGAAGGTTAATGTTGAATGTTAAATTCATAAAAGTGCTGGCTTCATTTTTATGGAATGTCAGTTTCTCATTGTTACATAGAATATGGTATATATAGCCTTTTACCCCCTGTAAGTTACCACAAAATAGAACTTTCTTAGCTGTGTAAAACAGAGTGTTAATTAAGTCAGTAAACTGTCTCACTGCTAGCATGGACTGTTACACAAGTTTCCATTTAGTAGATTGGCATACATTTTTCTGACCATGCTTACAGTACATGCTTAACGACTGTATGACCAAGCTAAGAGAAATAAAACAAGATATGTAATCCTTAAAAAGCTTTTCTTAAACAAGAACTTATCTTTAATATCAAATTATGCTCTATTTTTGTGTGAATTGTTTTACCTTAAATGTTTATCGAAATTTTTAAAATGAAGATATTTGGTCTGTGGAATTACTTGAACATGCATCACATGATCGCCAGAACTACCCTGTTGAATTAAAAGCTGCATAACTTTGCTGATTTGGGACAAACACAGCTACAAAAGGAGTCAAGGCTTATTAGGCCTGTTGCTTTGGTGGACACTGATCTATCTAAATTTTAACATCATTAAATATCAAACTGTGGTACAATCTGAACATATCAGACCTCCTGTTAATGCCACTTACACCTGTGTTGTAAATAGCAGCTCACTGTAATCCAAACCAGATGTTTTTATGTGCGATTGTGGGGAGTTGTTCTTTGTTTTCATCTTCTGTAAAATTTTAATTTCCCTGTGGGGACAAATAAAGTATCATCTATTACCCTCTCAGACACCATCCCTAGAGGAGTGCCACTTTAATTCTGTGTGAAGCACATCCCAGGACTCCTCAAAGGCAGGTGGCAGTGTCTGAATGAGTCACTGCTCTACCAGCCAATCAGTGGCGTAGCTCGAGTTCGTGCCACTCAGGCAGGGCGGTGCTTCAATTTGCTGCCCTCTAACATATCTGAATATGTTAACATATTTAAACAGATAATTAAAATAACGTATAGAAAAAAATTAAGATACGTTTTGCACAGATTTATTCATATATAGAGAAACAGCAATAATTTTTCACATATAATTATTTATAAGCTTCAACTAGACAAGAATATAGTATAGATGCATTGATAAGCTGTGTTCTGATTATTAGTTTAATATAGTTATGCTGCGAAAACCAGAACCAGTGTAGCATACAAGTGATAGGTAGGGATGTTTTCTGCAGAGAGCAAGAATGCATTCGGATTGATAACGAAACAAAATTATAAATTGTAAATTAGTTGTTTATCTTCCTAGAAATTATCAGTGTAATGTTTATGTTTATTTTTCTTATTGTCTCATAAATTTCAACTACTGTGTCTGATGCCGTCACAGAAGGACAGTCTGAAAATTATATTTGAAGCATTTGTGGATAAAAATCAGAGAAGTTTACTTTTTTCATTCATGAGTGATATTTTTCTGAACCATGCTGCTTACACAGGCGTTAGGCCAATAATGCCACCCCCAAAAAGGTGCCGCCTGGGGTGGGCCACCTCCAGCTACGCCACTCCAGCCATTGATGGTCTGCTGCATTGTGACTGCATACAGTATATATGAGGTTGATTAGCATAGTCCATGTATGGATGTTTCAGGGTGGCAATTGGATGGTGTGTTCACATACAAACATTTACAAGAGAACTATAACTTATGAAGGGTCAATTCTGTAGAAAAGTGCATATGTCAGGTTTATAAATCTGTATACGCATTTTCCTGTTTCTTTACCATCCGCATGCACATTTTCACACTTATATCGTATGCCAGGTTTTATAAATCTGTATACGCATTTTCCTGTTTTTGTACCATACGCATATTTTCATACTTACATCTATGCAAAGTTTTACAAATGAGACCCCGGTGGCTCCAAACTTCCATTTCACAATTACTGAGGCCACTGTGCTCCTGGGAACACTCAAAAGCTTAAAAAATGCTTTAATCTTCTTGCTTTGATGTACGCCTCACCACAGTTCAATTGCAGGGGTCTCTACAGGGAGGTCCTTCTGGGCTTGGTTTTTGTTCTGTCATTTTATACTTTTTTTTTTTTTTGTAGTATGCATACTTAAACGCTTGAATACAAGCAGACAGCTATAAATTTATCCCCTGGTCACAATAACCATCAAATTATTCCACATGCCAATGGGCGAAAATAATGACAGAATATGCCAAACGTAGACAAAATGCCTCTGTAATGAGAAACAGTGATCGCAGGTGAAAATTCACCAACAGGAATTTACAGAACACTTCATGGGATAGTTGCTAAATGACGCCAAAGCCTCGGACATTGAATCAGCACTTCTGTGAACGAGTCTCATCTAACACTAAGCGTTGTTTGCTTCACTTCTGGCAGGGCTGCTATTCGGAAACTATTTACTGTATGCAAGGCACATACATTGACATGCATAGCCTGCTGCAGGGAGCAAAAAACCCGGACAACTGAGGAACGGAAAAAGTCACAGTCTGAGGAGTCATCGTTTGGCTTTATTCCAAAATATATGCATTTCCTGACGGATTACTCATCTTCATAGTATTAACAGTCCAACAATTTTCAGAGAAAAAAAAATAAAAATCCCTGTGATCTTCTTTGCGTTGGCACTTCACAAAATTATCTATGGAGGCACTGATTGATTGGGTAATGCATAAGAAACTACAGGAAAACCTCGGCGGAAAAGCCGGACTCCATCAGTTAAGTTCGCGATGCCGGCCTCATCTTCACGAATAAACTCCACACCCTGAATAAGCTCAGTAAACAAGGCGGTTCAGTTCTCGTCAGCGACTCCACGCGTTACTACTTCAGTTAACCTTTCACATAGATGTTTTCAGATTAGTGAAACACATGGACACACGCACTGAACGTAACAGGGGTCACTTGGGCGGTTTTTGACAGGTCCACGGCATCTCGGGTCACCCCACAAGACATCCGCCCTGGAGACTCGAGAAACTGTGCCGCTGCAGCGCAGGCTCAAAATCAGGATTCGACACTAGAAATGCACTTGGATGGTATAAATTCATTACCCTCGGTAATTTACAAAGCAAGACATTTATCAAAGATAAAAAGAGAATGTTAAAAACATTCTACTAAACAACTGAGATCAAACTGTCATGTTAGAGAAGCGAAAAAACAGACTAATCAGCACGGCAGATGAGGCGTACGGGAGTCGGGCACCGTCTTCATCAATCCTACCTGCGCGTCCAGCAATCAGAACTTTATTCCTTCACTGCCCTTTTCGCGAAATTATTGCTTTCGGTTTCCTTTTTTCTTCGTCTCCAGTTTCTTTTTACAGAGTGGACGCAAGGAGACAAAGTAACGACTTCCGGTCCGGAGTTCAATGCATTGTGCCAAAATAAAAGTCTCGCATCGTCAACATGTTGAATTTTCAGTGAAAAAGTGTAAATGCGATGCAGGGATCGCAAATTTGGAAACCAGGTCAGAACCGACCGAATCTACAAGCCTTCTAAACTTCCACTTTATCGTACTAATTCCAAGGAGATAATTAAAACAACATTGTACATGTTCAACCTTTAAAAAGCATTCATTTGGTGGCATGAAATAAACTAAAGACAGTATACGCCATATTAAAAGAATAAGTGACTGTGTCTGTGTCGATTCAAAATGGTGCGCATCACACACATTTTAATACATTTTAATAGCATGCATTGTATTTGTCATTTCAATTTATGGCCCATCACAAACATTAATACTGCGTTTACAAATTCCATATCAAATGGCCTATAACAGAGACACATGCGTTGTTAATATGATAAAAACACAATATGGGAATATGGAATATGGAAATGCAGCCCTGTTGGGGTCCCAACGTGCCAATTTTGGGGGCTTGTTGGGGGAGGACCTCCCTTCTTTTTCTTTTGCCAGAAGACACAGCATGGCACCGACAGCACCACTGGGTCTGACATAAAATTGAGCCCACTGCCTCATATTAGGGAGTTTGGGTCAGGAGGCAGTACGCAACACTCAGTGAAGATAGAGATAGTAGGAATGATTGTATACTTTGTTTTGTGGCAGATTATTGGAGAGAGGATCCTGTGAAGTGCTTGGTGTGAATAAAACCCCTTAATTTTATTTTAAAAACGTCTGGTGCTTTATTGTGTCTTGGGTTTCGGGCTCTCTGATCCCCCTTGTGGTCACCATATATACTGTATATAGAAATATTGTTTATGGTATGGTTGGTTAGGTTTCTAAACTCTTTTGGGACTTCCCCCCCAACAGGACGACATACCAAAGAGCGTCCTGAAGCACGATCACCTCGGCTGTGGAAGACTGCTTATCTGTTGCTGGGGCAACCGCAGGCTCACAGCGCTGCAGCGGCTCGCTGATTGTGGTCGCACTATAAGCACCTGCCGTCGATGGGTGATGCGAGGAACATTATAAATGCAAGGAACAGGATTACTTGGCCATGACCCTTTCTGACTGCTGTGTCTGTGTATAGGAGAGTGGCTGATCCCGCAACAATAAATAACTGTGTTGTTCCTGTTTCAAGCTGAATAAAGCTGGTTTTGATAAAGTACCGAGACTCAGCCTCGTGTTTTGGGGTGCAAGACAGTGACTCGCACATTACAGTGTGGATAGACAGACAGAAAGATAGATAGATATGTACCCACCATATTGATTAGTCTTCATCTGGCCCTGGCTCGATGGGACAAAAAAAATACTTATGCTAGGATGCATTTCAGTTCAGCTTTCAACATCATCAGTCAGAAGCTCACTGTGAAGTTGGGTCTGCTAGGCTATAACACTTCCCTATGCAACTGGGTCCCGGACTTCCTGACAGGGAGACTCCAGACGTTCTGTGTTGGATACTCCATCTCCAGTACCATCACACTGAACTGGTGGCCCCAGGGCTGTGTCCTTGCCCCACTTCTGTTTATTCTGCTGACTCAAGATTGTATGGCTTCATACAACAGCCATCATTAATTATGCAGCTGACATAACACTGGTTAGACCCATCAGCAATGGAGATGAGTCAACTTACAGAAAGGAGACAAGATAATTGGCAGATTGGTGCAAGTGTACCAATCTTTCTCTTAATGTGGACAAGAAGAATGAGATGATTGTTGACTTCAGAAAGGCACATGCTGTCCACACCCCACTGCACATCAAGGACTCTGTAGTGAAACTGGTCAAGAGTACCAAATTCCTTGGTTTGCAATTATCAGCTGAGCTTACTTGGGCAATTAACACCACCTTCATTGCCAAAAAGCAGCAGCAGCATCTCCACTTCTTGGGTGACGGAACAGGGCAAGCCTACCTCCTGTCATTCTTCCCACATTCTACAGGAGCACCATTGAGAGTGTTCTAACTGGATTAATCACCGTCTGAGGGCTGTTCCACGAAGCGAGCTAACCTCAAAATCCAGGTTTATTTCGATAATCCCGGTTTAATTTCTCCAAATTCGGTTCCACGAACGAGGCTAATCTGAAGCTCCGCTTAATTACTATGTCAACATATGCTCTTGGACAAGCCTGCTCCGTGGCAGGTTAGTTGTGAAGCTTAGCTTAGCTTGATGAATATGATTGGACAAGCCATGTGATGTCACAGCACGACATTCTGCGGGGCTGGGATTATTCTGCTGCTGTTCTCTCCCTCTTTCGCACACATCGACCCTCCAATATAAAATTATTACAGATTACATGCAGGCGATTCTAATTACTTAGAAAGTATAAAATGACAAGAAGTGCATTGAAGGCCTTTACATGAATAACCATGGCGTGCCCATTTATTCATAATCCAGTTTATGAGGGAGCGAGGCTCATTCGTAGAGCTTTAAGGCAACAGGTTCCACAATTACTTCGGCCCAGGATAGATCCGTTGCATTTTGCGGATGATTATTTATACGAGCGCTATAGATTTAGTAGACACAGTATTGCATATTTGTGTCAGTTATTGGAACCTTACATTTCTAAAAACACACGTCGCTCTAAAGCCCTTACGGTTGCACAGTCTTTGTGTATCGCTTTGCGCTATTTTGCCAGTGGTTCATTTCTGTACAGTGTGGGGGATGCTGAACATTTAAGAAAAGCTACAGTGTGCCGTGAAATCAGGAAGGTTTGCGTTGCATTAAAGTCCTTTTTAAATATATTCATTACCTTTCCTGGCCACCGAGGAATTCTTGCCATTAAGGAAACTTTCTTTGGAATTAATGGTGCTTAATCTTTAAACATCTACTCATTTACAGCACATAAATCATTACCTGATAAGTAACTGAATTTAATTTGTCAGACTTTCCTAACGTCATTGGAGCCATTGACTGTACACACGTGAGGATAAAGGCTCCAGCAGGTCCAACAGAGCCTGATTACATAAACCGCAAATCATATTACAGTATTAATGTACAGGTAAGTACTGATAATATCTCACATTTATATACAAGAGGTGAAAGTGTAGTTGTCCAACATTAGCAATGTATGTCATTACCATTTCCTAAAATGTTTCAGATGGTATGCACTGCTGAACATCTAATTTCAAACATTGTGGCAAAATGGCCAGGATCAGTACATGATGCCAGAATTTTTCGCGAGTCTTCACTGGCTCAAAGCCTCAGACAAGGCAAGTCAACTAAAATTCACAAATATACTATAGTTTATTATACTACAGTCTAATGTGTCTACTTTCCATTATAGGAATTTTTCCTGGTGTGCTGCTTGGTGACAGAGGATACCCATGTCTACCGTTTCTTCTCACACCATATACAGATCCTGCAACACAAGCAGAAAGACATTTCAACCATGCCCATTGTAAGACAAGGGCACGCATTGAAATGACATTTGGACAGTTAAAATCCAGGTTTAACTGCCTGCGGCATCTCAGAGTTACACCAGACAGAGCGTGTGACATTGCAGTAGCCTGTGCAGTTTTCTTCACTTGCTGCCAGGACCTTTTCGTTCCACTCATGTTGCTACTGAAACCAAGCATTATTAATAATTATATTAATAATTACAATTATGTATCACTTTTTATCCAAGATGAACCCATATAATTAACATGCTGTCCTGTTTATCAATGTGTTAAAATAACCTTAAAGTACCTTACAACTGGTAACAAAATGCATATGTAAAAGGAAATTTTAATGACTATACATTTTGAAGGCTTGAAACTGTTCTCATTTAGTTGTTAAATAGTTTGACATCCTTAACACAAAAGTTACTAAAATCATGTTCTTACGCATTTAACTTGTCAGCTATTTTCTGCCATGCAGCCTCACGAGCTTTGATAATACAGCTTGTGTTCCCCTTTCTAGTTATTATAGCTTTGTAGTCCTCATAGGCTTGTAATAATAATTCTTGCTCCGCCTGCGAAAAAAACGCAGCTCTTTCCTTAGTTTCCATTCTTACTTATCCAGCATCGATTAACAAGGCTGCCTTTTATATCGCGTGGACGCACACGAGCCTCGCTTATCAAGCTTGGCTTGAATTAGCGGAGATTAAATACACCTGAATTTTGTTCGTGGAACTCAATGAGCCTGAAGTGAACTGTTAGGCTAACTCAAGCGAGGCTATTACAAATAATCCTCGATTTTATAAGCTCGCTTTGTGGAACAGCCCTCTGGTTTGGGAACTGCAGTGTCTCTGACCATAATGTCTTGCAGTGGATAGTGCACGCTTCAGAAAAGACTGTTGGGCCCTCCTTGTCCTCCACTGAAGACATTTTCGTAAGGCACTGTATCTGCAAAGCTTACAGTATTGTGAAGAACAACTCCCACGGCCTCTTTGTCCCAATTCCATCTGGCAGAAGGTATTGTAGAATCTCAGCCAGTGTCTATCCTTTGGCTGTTGGGACTGTGTACTCTGAGCTGACCTCCTGCCCTCAGATCTCCCCCTAGTTGTGAATTTATATGCAGTACAGTTGTACATTTTTCACTACTGTTGTTTTTATTATTAGCTTTACTGTTATTATTTATGAATTAGTTATTACTATCTATTCATTTACCTCCATCCATCCATTATCCAACCCACTGAATCCTAACACAGGGTCACGGGGGTCTGATGGAGCCAATCCCAGCCAACACAGGGCAGGGTGCCAACCCACCACAGGACACACACAAACACACCAACTGGAGGAAACCCACGCAGACACAGGCAGTACATGCAAACTCCACGCAGGGAGGACCCGGGAAGCGAACCCGGGTCTCCTAACTTGCGAGGCAGCAGCGCTACCACTGCGCCACCGTGCCGCCCATTTCATTTACCTGTTATTTGTAATTATTCATTTAACTAATATAGTATTGTATTGTTCTTTAGCTGTCCTGCACTTGTCCTTTGTTTAGGTATATGTTATTTTGGGGCCATGGTATGCTGTGTGGAAGGAAAAATTAGGCGTATAAAGTGTTTTGGTATGCTTTCCACATTAAAATATAGCATCTATCTTAGAAGTTGTATAAAAGGGTTAATAAATGTCAGACACTTGTTCAAAAATATCAGGAAACCCAATGAAGGTCAAGTGAACCACAAAGACAAGAATGTACTAGGAGATGACTGATGTCATACACGGGATGTTCTAGTAGGATTAAGAAATCAGCAGTGAGGATGGGACAGTTAATACATACACATAAATGTCAAGTGTAAGAACTGAACCTGAGAGATATGAGAAGAACAAGAGTGTAGTGTAACATGACTTTTATTTTGGGGTATTTCAGCTAGCTCTGCTCTCAGAGTAAATGTCAGGCAAAGTGTATTCATTAACTCAGCACTGTTATGCAAATTCAGTTGTTTATAACTGTAGACCCCTGCTCTTATTCTTTGACCACTTGCTATCAATCTCTGCTCTGGGTGCTGTTCCTTAGTAGATTGTTGTACAAGGGTGTTCCTGAAAAGTAATAAAGGATGCATTGAACAAGCTTCCTCCTGCCTGGATCCTGACTTAAAGTGGTCCTAATTGAGAACAAGATTTCTTTCGTTAATATATTTCCAAATTTCATTTTTTCCACAGCTGGAATACAGCATATGGATGATATGACAATGAAACAACTTGACTTGACTTGACCACTAGTCAAAACTTTGGACACATCTAGAAATGTTTTTGACCGAAATTGATACCTTTTTTATGAAGATACCTTTAAACTGAATTACAAGTACAATCTAGGCATTACTAGTGTTGCTAATGACTATTAATGCTGATTTTTAGTTTATCATTCACATATGACTGTGAAGCCCTAGTTATAGTAGCCATTTCTTCAGTTCCTGAATGGTAAACTCCCTGATACTTATCATTAATTACTTATTTTAAATGCTAACTAGTTATTAGTGAAACCTTTGTAATTGCAGTAGGGCTCCTGAAACATGGTATTGTCTTCAATAAAGCAAGTAAGGTACTGGCATTTGTAAAGTTAACTTCTGGGTTCAAAATGGCCAAACTAAAACAGCTTTCTCAAGAAAAGTTTCAGTCCATTGTTTGTTTGTTTTTTCAGAAGTAAGGTTATTCCATGTGACAGACTGCTAAAGAACCAAAGAACATTAAGATTTTCAAATCCAAGGCTTTAGAGAAAAAAAAAATGAAGAATCTTAGGAATCCGCTCAGTATTCTCCATAAAAAAAACTGTTGTGCCCTCAGCAAACTGGCTTTTAGGCAGATGCGCACCTAGTACTGACAACCTCTCAAAATCAGAATTTCTCGTAACAACTGACAGCAATTCAGCCACAGCTATAAAGAGTCAAGACGACATTGGTCAGCACTGTTTGACACCTTTATTACTTGTAAATCTTGCAGAGGTATCACGCGGTGAACAAACAAACTTGTTTGTATCCTTATAAAAATGTCACCACATTTACAATTTGTTCCTGAACCAGAATATTTCTAATGTACACAACATAAACAGAGGCTTCATGAAAATTAAGGAACACAATAAATCCTACATCCTGAAGTATATAATTACTAGCTACGTGCGGTCTTTGGGACAAGAAACAACCCGAAGACTCCCTAGTAGTTTTGCTATATTGGTGAACTTGCAGAGGTGTCAACTAATTGGGCCGGGATAGGTTGTATCTTGTCGGAGATGGACATGTAGTTGAGTGCAGCTGTGGCACAAATTCAGCAGGACAGGCTGGAACCTATCGTAGGCAAATGTATGGCAGCTTGTTGTGTGAGTGTACAATGTGCATGTACCACAAAGCTGAGTTTGTCTGCTTGGGTTGAATGAGAAGGTGAGGTGCATGGAAGCACCGGAAAAATGTAAAATTGCATGCATGTGCCATCTCACCAAGCGCAAGTCACACTTGTATAAGTTTCTACATCTTCTGTAGAATTCACAACAACTCCCGTGGCTGTGATTGAGCATAAGCAGAATGGACTGTTCCATACACACACACACACACAGAGGTCTTTTGTAGTGAGAACTGAGGTGCATGCAAGTGCGGTAATATTTAAAAACTGCATGCATGCACCATCTAGTGGCTCTGGTTGTGCTTGAGCAGAGACTATTAATACACAGACACACACATATATATCTAATAATCCAAAAAGTCAGGTACTAAACTTATGTTATTATGAACAGATTGACCTTTTATGAATCCTGATTGTGTATTTAAGATTATCTGAGTCATTAATACCTGTTTTTTGTCTGTTTCCATAATTACGAGCTAAAAGTTTATAGTCAGTATTAAGAACTGATACGGATCTCCAGATATCAAGTAATTTTCGATCTTTACCACGTTTAGGAGTGAAAATGATAATTCCTTACTTCATAGTGTATGAAGCATCCAGTTTTTAGTAATTTCCCTCAACATGTGGTTGTATTAGTTTTTTTTAACGAATCCCAGAAATGGTGGTAAAAAGTCTAATTAATCCATCAGGACCAGCCAATTTATATAAGCACAAACTCCTCATAACTCTGTATAATTCTTCCATACTAATGTCTGAATCACATTAGTTTTTAAAATTCTCATCTATCCTAGGGATCCATTTTTCAATGTGCAGAAAGAAGGAGTCAGCACTTGAATAAGATGAAGAGGAGTATAATTTTCCAAATACACTTAACATCTGTTTCTGCCAGTTTGAAGAAAAGAACAACATAACAACAATGTAAGCCCCTCCCAGCCTGGACAATGAAGTCTTGACCCAACTGATGTTTGGAGGATACCGCACAGTCAATCCACAGAAAGTTGTAGGTCCTGACAATATACCAGGATATGTAGTCACGGAATGTGTTGGCCAATTGATGCATGTTCTAACAGACATTTATAACTCCCTGAGGCAAGCCATTGTACCCTGGTGCTTTAAGGCCACTACTATCAGAACTCTGCCAAAGAAGTCTCCAGCATCAACGCTTAATGACTATCGCCGTATAGCACTGACTGCCATCTTGATAAACTTTGAAAGTCTGGTCAACTACCATGTAACATTCAGACGTCCCACAAGGTTCGACCCACTTTAGTTTGCATACCGCTCTAACTGCTCCATCGATGATGCCATATCAGCAGCAGTCCATCTGATTATGGCCCATCTGGAAAATATGAAGAGTTATGTGTGGCTGCTTTTCATTGTCTTTAGTTTTACTTTTAATACAGTCAACCCCACCACTTGGTAAGAAAACTTGACCCACTATGTATTAAGACCCCACTACGCAATTTAAAACCTCTTATGATATTTGACCAAATTCATCACATGCCTGGTTTCCCATCAGCAGTACTTTTAGGGTATTCCTTTCTTATCTTTTTGTCTACTCTTAATAAATTGAGCTTCTTTCACCTTCTTCCTTCTTCTCTACACTTGGCTGTTGATCTAATACAAACATCTTTTGCTTTATTAAAACATATATTATTCAATGCAGTAATCTAATACGTTTTTGTTTTTCCTTGGCATTAACCTCAAGCATGACTCAGGCATGGAATTCTATGTAAATATGGTTAAGCCCAATTTAGACTTTGAGAAAAATGTAATGATCCGCTTTACAGTGACAAGGTAGAATAACTCTCAGGTCTGTGTTCTGCAGCCATCTAATGGATTACTGAACATCATGCTGCAAAAAATTACAACAACAACAACATTTATTTATATAGCACATTTTCATACAAAAAGTAGCTCAAAGTGCTTTACATAATAAAGAATAGAAAAATAAAGGACACAATAAGAAAACAAAATAAATCAACATTAATTAACATCGAATAAGAGTAAGGTTCAATGGCCAGGGGGGACAGAAAAAACAAAAAAACTCCAGACGGCTGGAGAAAAAAATAAAATCTGTAGGGATTCCAGACCATGAGACCGCCCAGTCCCCTCTGGGCATTCTACCTAACATAAATGAAACAGTCCTCTTTGGATTTAGGGTTCTCACGGAAGGGCTTGATGATGATGATGGTCACGTAGACTTCTGCCTTTAAATCCATCCATCGTTGTTGGAGCATCATGAAGCTTTGAGTAGGTGGAGGTGGCGCAGGCCACCAGCACAAAGAAACCGGAAAAAGAAACAGAAGAGAGAGTAGGGGTCAGTATGGATTTTAGAGCCACCATGAATAGTTATTATGATGAATTGAACATACAGAGTATCAGGATTAAGTTAAATTAAGTTAAATGAAGTTATAAAAGGCCATGTTAAAGTAATGTGTTTTCAGCAGTGTTTTAAAGTGCTCTACTGTATCAGCCTGGCGAATTCCTATTGGCAGGCTATTCCAGATTTTAGGTGCATAGCAGCAGAAGGCCGCCTCACCACTTCTTTTAAGTTTTGTTCTTGGAATTCTAAGGAGACACTCATTTGAGGATCTGAGGTTACGATTTGGAATATAAGGTGTCAGACATTCCGATATATAAGATGGGCGAGATTATTTAAGGCTTTATAAACCATAAGCAGAATTTTAAAGTCAATCCTGAATGACACAGGTAACCAGTGTAGTGACATCAAAACTGGAGAAATGTGTTCGATTTTCTTTTCCTAGTTAGGATTCTAGCAGCTGCATTCTGCACTAGTTGCAAACGATTTATGTCTTTTTTGGGTAGTCCTGAGAGGAGTGCATTACAGTAATCTAGTCGACTGAAAACAAACGCGTGAACTAATTTCTCAGCATCTTTCAGTGATATAAGAGGTCTAACTTTACTTATGTTTCTTAAGTGAAAAATGCTGTCCTAATGATCTGATTAATATGTGATTTAAAATTCAGATTACAGTCAACAATTACCCCTAAGCTTTTTACCTCCGTCTTGACTTTTAATCCTAATGTATCCAGTTTATTTCTAATAGCCTCATTGTATCCATTATTGCTAATCACTAAGATTTCAGTTTTCTCTTATTTAACTTGAGAAATTACTATTCATCCATTCTGAGATACAAGTCAGACATTGTGTTAGTGAATCAATAGAATCGGGTCATCAGGTGCTATTGATAAGTACAGCTGTGTGTCATCAGCATAGCTGTGGTAGCTCACGTTGTGCCCTGAGATAATCTGACCTAACGGAAGCATGTAGATTGAGAAAACAGCGGACCCAGGATAGAGCCTTGTGGAACACCATATGGATATCATGTGTCTTGAGTTGTAATTACCACAACTAACAAAAATTTTCTCCCTGTCAGGTAGGATTCAAACCAATTTAAGACACTGCCAGAGAGGCCCACCCATTGACTAAGGCGATTTCTAAGAATGTTGTGATCAATGGTGTCAAATGCAGCACTCAGATCTAAGAGGATGAGAACAGATAAATGGCCTCTGTCTGCATTCACGCAAGTCATTTACTACTTTAACGAGTGCAGTTTCTGTGCAGTGATTTGTTCTAAAACCCGACTGAAATTTATCAAGAATAGCATGTTTATTTAGGTGGTCATTTAACTGCATAATGACTGCCTTCTCTAGAACTTTACTTAAGAAGGCAGGTTAGAGATGGGTCTAAAATTTTCAAGAGCGAGGGGTCAAGATTATGTTTCTTAAGTAGGGGTTTAACTACAGCAGTCTTAAGACAGTCTGGGAAGACCCCGTATCTAATGACGAATTTACTATGTCAAGAACATTATCAATTAGCACGCCTGATACTTCTTTGAAAAACCTTGTTGGTATTGGGTCAAGGATGCAGGTGGAGGTTTTAATTGAGATATTATTTTTGTAAATCAGGTAAATCTATCCTAGTGAAAGAGTTTAATTTGTTTATAACAGGATGCTGGGGTTTAGGAGGATCCTTAGTGTTGGAGGGATATACTATGTTATTTCTAATATCATTAATTTTTTGATTGAAAAATACAGCGATAGCCTCACAGGTTTCACTGGAAGCACTTAGGAGGCATTCCTTTGAGTTACCTGGGTTTAGTAGGCGATCAATTGTAGAAAATAAGACTCTGGGATTACTAGCATTGTTATTTATAATCTTGAGAAATAGCAGCGTCTCTCAAGACGGACAGTGTTATTGTATTCTGTTATTTTGACTTTTAATATTTCATGGTGGATAGTAAGTTTAGTCTTCCTCCATTGACGCTCAGCTCTCGGCATGTTCTCTTTAAATCAGACACTCTTTGGGTCTTCCATGGTATAACAATGCTAGAAGATTTTTTCACTGTCTTTTCAGGTGCAACTATGTCAACAGCAGCTCTCACTTTAGTATTAAATCTTTCCACCTTACTATTTACATTATCCTCGCTATTATAGCTGGCACTATAAACGGACTGATTGCTTAAATGTTTGTAAGTTTTAAAGCTGCTGCCGAATCAAAGAAGCGTTTTTTAAGAATATGCTTCTCATGAGTGTTTTTATCATTATTTCTATATTAAAAGTAGAAGAAAATGGTCTGATAGACCAATATCAATGATCTGTTTTATATCAACTTTCAGTCCTTTAGTAATCACTAAGTCTAACATATGACCTGCTTTATGTGTAGGCTGATTTGAGTTGTCTCAAATCAAAAGAATCCAGGAGGTTCATAAATTCTTTTACTTTTAGATCACACTGATTATCTATATGAAAATTAAAGTCGCCAACTATTAGGAGTGTGTCATAGTTAGTAATTAAAATTGACATTAAGTCAGAGAATTCCTCAAAAAACGACGCGTTATATTTCGGAGGTCTATACACAGATAGTACTAGAACTTGAGAATCTCCATGAATAACAACGGCGAGATACTCAAAGGACTTGAACTTACCAAAACTGACATCTTTACATTTTAATCGGCTCGAGTAAATGACCGCCTCCCTTTTTCCCGTGGCGGTCTGTACGATTAAAACTGTAATCCGGAGGCGCAGATTCGATTAAAAAACGCGCGCGTCTGATTAAGCCATGTTTCACTTAGTGCAATAAAATCTATAATTTTATCACTAATAAGATCGTTGATAAAAAACGTTTTGTTAGTTAAAGCTCTAACATTTAATAGTGCCATATTTAATGTTTCGGATGGGCAGAGATGAATACTATGTGCATTATTGATATTTGGAATAGGAACTAAATTATTTTTAGGAAATTAGGAATATTTCAATGCGTTCAGCCACTTTACAGCACTTCTATGGTAACTTGTCAGTATTCATGAGTGGGGCTTTCAACAAAAAACATCAACGGCAAACGAAAAGCCATAAAACCAATTTTAGAACAAACTGAAACTGAACCACTGCTCACACTGAGTGATAACGATGGTGTGAGTTGGTCATCAGACGTTGACGTGGACATTGAAACTGACAACTGTTTTGAAGATTCTAACCTGCCAAGTTTCAGTGATATTTATGATTGGTGTGAGCTTTATACTACTGCTGAAAATCCTGCACCTCCTCATTGCCCATTTATTTTCTTCTTCTTTTTTCGACTGCTCCCATTAGGGGTCACCATAGCAGATCATTTTCTTCCATATCTTTCTGTCCTCTGCATCTTGTTCTGTTACACCCATCTCCTGCATGTCCTCTTTCATCACATCCATAAACCTTTGCTTAGGCCTTCCTCGTTTCCTCTTCCCTGGCAGCTCTATCCTCAGCATCTTTCTCCCAATATACCCAGCATCTCTCCTCTGCACATTTCCAAACCAATGCAATCTCGCCTCTCTGACTTTGTCTCCCAACCGTCCAACTTGAGCTGACCCTCTAATAATGCAAATTTCTAATCCTGTTCATCCTCGCCATGCCCAATGCAAATCTTAGCATCTTTAACTCTGCCACCTCCAGCTCTGTCTCCTGCTTTCTGGTCAGTGCCACCGTCTCCAACCCATATAACATGGCTGGTCTCACTACTGTCCTGTAGACCTTCCCTTTCACTCTTGCTGATACCCGTCTGTCATAAATCACTCCTGACACTTTTTCTCCACCCTTTCCACCCTGCCTGCACTCTCTTTTTCACCTCTCTTCCACAATCCCCATTACTCTGTACTGTTGATCCCAAGTATTTAAACTCATCCACCTTCACCAACTCTACTCCCTGCATCCTCACCATTCCATTGACCTCCCTCTCATTGACACACATGTATTCTGTCTTGTTCCTACAGACTTTCATTGCTCTCCTCTCTAGAGCATATCTCCACCTCTCCAGGGTCTCCTCAACCTGCACCCTACTATCGCTACAGATCACAATGTCTGTTGATCATGATTATCTGGACTATTAACAATTTGGCAATAATACTTTAGTGGAGAAAACAGTTGTTGAAATGTACTACTCTCCTGAGCAGTTTTGAAAAGTGGAGAAAATAGTTGCTGAAATGTACAGCTATGCTGAGCAGTGTCCAAAAAATTTACAATAAACCATTTTCTTGTCCCAGTTGATGGCAGCCTGTCAATGCAGATGGCATATGGGTGTCTTTCAGTGCCCTGATACTGCAGGGAATAGTGGGTAAAATAGTCCAGAGATGATACTGGGCCACAAATTGGTTGTCACAAACACTAATTTTCAGCAAAGTTATGACAGAGTTTTACTTTTTACTCATTACGAAATAGCTTCATTTCACTAATAAAAATGACTATAATTAAGTCAATCACCCAGCAGCAAAACTGTAAACTGTAGAATGTGCATTAGGCAATCATCAAAAATATGCAGAAGGCATATGTTCCCGATTGTGACATAAGTATTGATGAAAGTCTCATTGGTTACAATGGAAGCCTGTCATGGCTATAAACAGGCATCCAAATAAACATGACTTGGAATCAAGTTGTACGTGCTGTGCGAAGTAGGCTCTGGGTACATATGGAACTCAATACTCTGCACCGGTAGAGGGACCCAGTGTGATGGCAAGTACAATCAATAAAGGTGTCGCTGTCAGGTGAAATGTGGAAGTCACTAGGTCTTGTGCTGTGGTAGACTACAATAACGCAACAGGCGATGTTGATCATGTGGGCCAGGCACTAATATTCTACCCATGGACAAGCAACAGAAAAAAAAATAAAAATACAAATTTGTGATGTTGATCATGTGGGCCAGGCACTAACATTCTACCCATGGAAAAGCAACAGAAAAAAAAATACAAATTTTCAAAATCTGCCCAAACAATGCCTCTCTACATTGGTCACTGTTTCAAATCATATCACACAAAGCACATATACTAAATCTGCATCAGTAGAGCAGTGGACGCTAGACATAACTTCCCTAGTGTGATTATGTTGATGCTTTGGTATTTACATGTTTCTGTTGCATATAATAAAATTTTTTGTTGTTGGAAAAAAAAAAAGTGTGCTTTTGACTCACTTTTCCAGAGGGAAACATAATGCTAAGAAGGCTTATTAAAAACATAATTTATTTCTTGTATAATGTCCATTTCTTTATTCCTGCTAAACCTAATTACTTACTGTATCATACAGAAATTTGTCCTGCCCTGAATTTTAGGTTTCCCATTTATTCTTGTTTTTAGGTTTGCAGTGGAGTCAGGGGGGTGTTTCTGGGACTTTAGTCCCCTCCCTGATCACAGGCCTCTACCTTCTGATCTTTGAGAGCTCAGTACAAGTGATGTGCAAAATTACTCTTTTTACAGATTCAATTCATTTCATTCAGTTCACCAAAATGATTCAAATATTTGAATCACTGATTCGTTCACTTCAAAACCAATGACAAGCTATATTCTAGTTTAAAATATAGAACAGTATCATAATCATGTATCAAAATTTAAGCACTATAAAAAGCAAGCAACAAAATAAGCAATTCACACATAATAATAATACTCTTTATTGAATTTTTTACAATAAATACAATTTCAACAATAAATTAAAAAAAAAAACAATCTTACAAATAGAATCTTTGATTAGTGTTGACATCACGATAAGATAAGAGAACATTAAGACATGACTAAATAAAATTATTTTCAGTTTTGGATTATTCTCCTACAATTTCATTCTTTTATATCCCATCTTTTCTGATGCAATCTACCATATATATATATATATATATATATATATATATATATATATATATATATATATCATCAGTGAACTGAACTGCAATTCAATGTACTGCAAGTCAATTGTCTGCAGTTCACTCCTCCGTTCAGTACATGAACTGATTCTTTTGGTGAACTAGTTCAGTGTAATGTAGAGTCGCTTGTCTGATTGAACTTGCAATAGTCCTCCAGATTCATAAGGGGCATACTGCTTCATTCAATCAGTCAGTGTACTAAGACTGTCATAGTCACTCAGTCAGAGTGAACTGATCAATGGGAGGTGCTTGGTGTCATCTACCAAGTTAGTCATTGGCTAGTTGTTATCATAACTGTTTTACTGAAACAGTTTACTGATAGGCTATTTCCTGAGGACAGCAGCCATTTAAGTGAAGTTATGATGATAGTGCAGGATGGTCGTGGAATGCAATATAAAACGTAACACACACTGCGCATGCCTCAAAAAGATTCGTTCTTTAATATCATTGAACCAGCACGTTTGGTCAAAGACCAGGAAAAGTACAAAAGAACTTGTTTGTTTGCTCATTGCACATCCCTACTCAGGACCTCTTCCTTCTGTTCTGCATTCTGACACACATGGACGGCTGCACAAAAACTCTTGGAGAGACTATCCCCTGTTCCAACTAACAAATAGGTTGAAGTAACAGAATTGTCAGATAGAGGGGCTAATGCTGTGTTCAATTGGAACTGGGAAGTCAGAATTTCTGAGTTCCTAGTCAGAATTTTCAACTGGAATGTCTCCACAAGTCAGATCTCCTACTTGGAAACTCATGCCTGGTTTGTTAAGTTCACGTTTGCCCAACTTCAGACTATGACATCAATCCTAACAACGATGTGCACCATGAACATTAGTGATAGCTGTAGTATTATATTGTTCATTCGTACATGCAGTAGTGTCCAACTTTGATCTCTGGAAATTGAGCTACTGAACTAAATTATGCAGGGCAAGAAATTGATTTGGCTGGGTTTTTTTTTTTTGTCTATTTTTTGCTATTTTTAAAGGTTTTGTGTGGCTGCCCAAACGGCAAAACTCTCCTAAAAACATCAGTGGCTGCAAACCTTCAAGGGGGAAAAACGTCAACAGTGGCAAAACTCCAATGGGAACCCTACCTGAATGTCTACCACAGCAAAAATACCTAAGCCAACCCCTGGTCATTAATCTCCAGTACTTCTGGTCAGTTATATAAAGGTTCACATATGGGCTTAGGATTTAATAACATGCTGGCCAGTCAAATGTGAAGTTTTTCATATAAAAGTAAAACACTCTTTGTAACGCATTATTTTATAATAACAATATGACATATTTAGTTACTTTTTTGTAATAAGTAAAAGTACATTTTATTTACACAATACATATTACAATCCACAACGTAACTTTGTCTTGTTAAAAGTACATAGCAATAACATTCTCCCTCACAAATGAAGTCAATTTCTATTGTTACATATCCTGTTCCACTATGTAACTAAGTTACATTTAAAAGTTAGTTCCTACACTGCTTAGGAAACACAGGCACCATGCTTGTTTTCGGATTCATAACAGTCGTTGCTTAAAGATGCTTAATCTTTTTCTAGCGCATTTTTATGACATCGGAGCGTTTTGCCATAAGAGACTTCCATAATATAATTCATGAAAACATTTTTTAAGAAATCAGGATTCTTTCTTAACCGGGTTACTCACCTCATCCCGGTGGGTGCACATACTGTATGATTATGCTAGGAGACCTCGGCAGTAGCAGCGTTAACAGGCGGTATGTCACCATAAACCTAACATCTGCTTAATTGCCAAGTGAAACTTTTACATTCATTAACGATGCTTTATTTTATATATATCTAACGTGCCACAAACAATATTCTAACATTATCACTTTAAATTTAACACAACCTTATCGAGCTGCGACTCCTCCAGCCACACACGTAACAGCGACACATCCCGCCTGCGTAAGGCTTCGGTTACTATGGAGACGAAGAGTATTCCGCTTTGTCTTTGCGCAAGGCATGTCGGGAAGGAGGCAGAGTCCATGGATTTGGCGCAGCTGCGACGCGACGGCAGGCGGGCGGTCTCAGTGTGAGACAGTCAGGCAGGCAGACAGAAGGTTTGAGATTCCACGTTGCGCTCACTGCGTCATCCCCGCCCGCTGGTATTAGCAGGGCATTTGAACGCCAACAGTAATGGCAGGAAGCGCGGGAGAATGGTGTCTTATGGAGAGTGACCCTGGAGTGTTTACGGAACTCATTAAAGGCTTCGGTAAGTGCTTCTGCACCAGTAGTTCTCTCAAACGAAAGAGACGGATGCTCGCAGTCGCCCAGGCCCGCATCGCCTCGGACACGTGGGGGTGGGTGTCAGGAAACGTGGAGGGCGCAGTGGCGTTTAAGCTAAAAGAAAGGGTCAGTGTTTGAAATGGTGAGGCGGAGACGTGGAGGGCTGCAGTGCCGCCTGTGCATCGCCAGGCCCGGCAAGCCCAGTTGGCGCCCAGTAACCTCGTGGCTCGTCCTGTTGTCTTTCTATGGGACAGTCGTTTTTTGATTTCACGAGCCCGTCTTTGAGCACTTTGCGTTGCAAAATTAATTGCACAGTCTTTGTTCTGTAGAAGAATTCCGACACAAACGTACTCCGAAAGTGATATTTTAACTGCCAGTGGAACTTGCTGAGGCAGGTTGCAGCCATCTACTTCTGAAGCCGTTTATAACCTGCTTCTAGTACTGCGGGGAGCCGAAGCAGAGTCCGGTTCGAGTGCCAGTTCATCCCATGGCAAACACACCATACGGGACCAGTTAATACGGGACCAGTATTGCATGCCAATGAAGTATCTTGGAAGCGTGGAGAGGAGCAAAAATACATAAACAATGAAATATGAACAAACGTCTCACAGATAGATTTGCTTTATTTGTCCCTAAGGGCAAATTAGAACTTTACAGAAGCCTGAGGAAAATGTAAATAGTAAAGTGAAACAACAACTCAAGATGGCTTTATTCCTCCAGGAGACATGAGGCATTACCCCTATCTACTATAAATACAGTACATCCAGCCATTTATTGGACTAGCTTAAACCAATCCTTCATTTTCTGGGGCTATGCCATATCTTGGCAATACATTATATTATTATTGTATTTAGTAGTTAACATCCATAGGCGAATTGGAGGGGAGGCTTCTGGGGCTTTAGTCCCTGATCACAGGTGTCCAACCCCAGATCTCTGAGAGCCCCCTATCACTCTGGTCAATAATCTTATGTGCTTAGCCCTTCTTCCTCCAGTTTTGTTTTCTGTCATCCATCAACGACTGCACAAAAACTCCACGTGGGACCATCCAAAGGTCTTCCACCCAAAAAATATTTTGAAGTAACAGCATTATCAAGTTTGCAGGAGCTAGGCTCCTAATAAGTTGTAAAACAAATCCTCCTCCTGTTGTTATTTTCAGAAGTGAATAAGTTTTTGGGTGTGTGTTTTGTATCCATGTTTCTGGAGGAGGAAGTGTGGGGTCTAACATTCTAATATGTCCATGTACAGTACTAAAGTCATTTGTAACAATATGTGAAAAAAAATGAGTGTTTTAAGTTGTATTATAAAACGTCTTGATATAAGCTGCTTTTTGGAACTCCAGAAGCTGTGGGATTGGTATGTCTTTTTATTAGGGGAGAGTTGAATTACCTAACTGATTAGTGTCTCCAATGTAGTATATGACAACTTGCATATTACCGCAATGAACAGTTGCTTATTGGTCACACTGGCCCTCATGCCCTTACACTACTCCTACTGGGTAAGTCAATGTAACATGCACATCTTTGGGATGCTGGAGTACTGAGAGAGAAGGTTAGGCCCATGCAAACCCCCAAAGCCTATATCTGAATCATTATTTGTATAGAGGACTTTTTTGTCAAAATCTAAGTAAGCAAATAAATAAAAGCATTGTGAAGATGGATGGAACGATGAAAAGAAACAAATGATAACAAAATTATATGTAAGCATAAATAATTCTCATAAATGTGCATTTTGTTGCTTATATTTTATGTATTTCGGGCACACCATATCCAACTGAAATAAGCAGTGACATGGAAACTGTTATTTTCACCTGTCAAAGCTGAGTGAGTGGGCTCTAGTGAGGTCTATTATTTGATTGGTGAGTTGTTGTTGGAGAGCAGGTAAATCTTCAGCCACATTTACCTCGGATAATTCAGATTCAAACTCTTGATGATGAATTTGGAGCTTTACAGTTAGTTACGCTTTGCATGTAAATTCTGGCCAGTTTTTCATGCGCACGTGTCCGTGACCGACTTGCACAGTCAGAACTTTGAGCATTAGCTTCACTGACAATTCCCAAGTCAAAACACAGTACTTGCTAGAGCCCACCCTGTCAACTCCAACAGATTAAAATTGCAGTCTTCATTTCATTGCATATTTCATATTGTGTGTGTCATAACTAAAATGAAGAAATAATTAAATACAGAAAGAAATAACCGAAAACATAACTCATTTCAGTTCAATTATTTAGCACCCATTTCAGTTATTTTGAATTAAAATGGTAATTTAGTAGGACTAATGTGAAATTTAAGTTATCATTATTAGAAGTTTATGATTTTTATTTGTCCACATTGTTCACTTAATTGAAAATAATCTTTGTGGTTTACATCAATTGTATGTGGTCCCTCTAATGTGTACAGGTGCGAATGTATATGTAAAGTGCATGAAGTGGATATACATATGAGCTGGTACACTTTCTGTTATAGTGTTGTATTAATGTTAAGAGTATGGAGCAGTAGCTTCGAGCATTGTGACACAATTTCTGTGGCTTCCCTGTTAAAATTAAAGCACTTTGATCTTAGAATGGTTTCGGTGTATCGTGCGGTTAAAGCAGCACGATCGAAGATTTGGCAGGGAGGGATGTCGTCGCGGAGTTAACAATGCTGTTTGTGGGAGACCCATTAAGTTTAACTGATGTTGTCCATCCAGGGGAGTTTCTAGGGTTTGCAGGTATCAGGGTGTGTGATTGTTGTTTATGGTCTTACATGTATATAAAAGCTTTTTTGGCTTTGCAAATGTTCATATAATTGTGTAACACTGATCATGGACTATGTTGTATACGGTCGATAAAAGAATCGGGGGCTTACTGCTGTTATCTTGTATATAACGGAAAAACATCAGGTTTTGAATGGAATAGATCAGTGGCTTAAGGTTTGGAGGACACCACTTGCGCCTATACTACTCTAACACTCCCTTTTTTGTTTCTGGCAAAGCAGCACTTAGTCACAGTGACAGTAGTTAGCACTGGCACTCATAGTTTAGCTTGGTTGCTAACTGTTGACCATAACATCTTCCACAACTTCGCAGATCTTTTCCCCTTCCATTTCATAACTGACTAGACACCAAATGTGTGTGTTTGGGGAAATCTATATCAAATCATCACACATTTGGACCTCATTGTTACAGATTTTAGCAAAACGGGCATTTACATGTGTCTTCGATCAATATTAGGGAGATGCAGTATAAGCTAGCAAATTTTGAACTTACTACGCAAGAACCCAACATCAAATTATCTGACGATGTTCATGGCATTATAATCTAGCTTTAGTAAAAATTGACCAATTTTAAAATAGTTTTTTTTAGCTATTCAGTTTTTAATATTGCAATCACTTATAACATGGTAATTTTACATTTAAGGGTTATCATAGTACAGTGGAACCTTGGTTTGCGAGCATAATTCATTCTAGAAACATGCACGAAATCCAAAGAACTGATATAACAAAGCAAATTTCCCCATAAGAAATAATGGAAACTCAGATGATTCGTTCCATAGCCAAAAACTATTCATATACAAATTATTTAATACAAAATTTAAAGTAAAAATACATAAAACAAATTAACCTGCACTTTACCTTTAAAAAGAATCATGGCTGGTGTGAATGAGTTTCTAAACTCTTGGGATTCCACCCAACGGGACGACAGGCGGAAGAGCGTCCCAAAGCAACCGCAGGCTCCAAGCACTGTAGCAGTTCGGTGTAAAAGCAAATCTGAAAAGATCGCGGACATGCTGTAAGTGCCTGCCGTTGATGGGTAATACAGGAACATTATAAATGCGCAGGGCACAGTATTACTTGGCCCCGACCCTGCCCTGCTGCTGTGTCTGTGTATAGTTAGTGGCAGAATCCGCAACAATAAATAACTGTGCTCTTCCTGTTTCAAGCTGAATAAAGCTGGTGTAGCTAAAGTGCTGTGACTCGGCTTCATGTTTTGGGGTGCAAGATAGGGACTCGTACATTACAGCACACACACACACACGTGATCACCATTCTATAGTAAACAGTATATGCTCGTACGAATGTTGATTATATAAGTGAGGCACGCCAACTCAGACAGAGAATGGGAGATGATTACCCACAATCCCTCAGCAAGAGAGAGAACCACCATCAGCTCAGTTGTGATCATGTGACGCTTGGCAGACAAAGCGTATACGTACTACTCGTATTGCAAGACATCGCTCGTTTATCCAGTCAAAATTTATTCATTTTAGCTTGTCTTGCAAAACACTCGTAAACCAAGTTACTTGCAATTCAAGGTCCCACTGTATTTACACAAAATATAGAGCTGGAGAAAAGCTTTAAAACAATATGGAAACAATTTCAGTGCATCTTCTATTTAGGAAGATATAGCCAGTTAAAGTCATAATCCCTCACCCCATCCCAAGTTCAAACTTTAACTTAAATCTCCCATAATATTGATCCAAGACGTGCAATTTCAGTCATGTGTTACTCATATGACCAAACCAGCATGCCATGTTTTGTTAATTTCTGTGATGATGAGGTCAGAAAGGGTGGTGATTTAACATTTAATTACCTGTCTGTTTTTTATTTTCCAGTCCAGGAGACCCCCCTCCTCTTCAGTCGTTCGTCCTTCCTATTAGTTACTGGTGCTGTTTGGCTCTTCTTTCACTTCTGCTCCATCCTTCATTTGCATAAACACTGTTTGCGCAGCACAGAGCAGTTTGCATAATATTAATAAATATCAACCAATGTAAAAATGATGTATTGTTTTTAATTTTCCTTTTTGTATAACTAAATTTCAATCAAATCAGTTGGAGTATTTTTGAGATTAACTTCTGTTGTTTTACCCCTAAATATTAATATATGCCCTTGTGTGGCATATTACTAGTTTCCAAATTGTACCATCCTGACAAATTTTAGCTTTTTAACTAAACAAGAAATAGTTTTTGTTGATAGAAGATTGAGTGAGTCGGTCAGCTTTGCATTTTATATAGGTAGATACTGAGATATATATATATATATATATATATATATATATATATATATATATATATATATATATATAGTGTGGAATTGCATGGACCTGACACACACAGGCAGACACAGAACGTCTTAAACACGCACATTTTATTTGCAACACCTGTTTACAAGTCCAACCCCCAGTGCAGTAACCACCCAAACGCACAGTCCTTTCAACTTCCATCTTCTTCTTCCTGTCGCCTCCAACTCCTCCCAGGCAAGCTCTGTCCACTTCCAGCTGACTCCTTCTTCCAGAGTGGTGGCTGGTGGCCCCTTTTATAGTTCACCCAGAAGTGCTCCAGGTGCTTGACTGACGAGTTCCGGCTGCACTTCTGGATGTGGTGAAAATACTGTCCATGAGGGCTCGGGAGTTCCAGCTGCAGCACCCCCTGGCAGTGCCGGCAGGACCCAACAGGGCTGCACCCAACTCCAATTCCCATGGAGCCATGCAGGAAACCAAGGCCCTGCTCCAACCCAGGGGTCGGCCATCTGCCATCCAGGGGAAGGTATTGCATAGTCCATGGCTGCTCCCCCTGAGCATATGACAGAGGCGTCCTGGCCAGTCATGGACCCCAGCCATCTGCCACAATAGATAGATATATAAATATCTATTTATAGAAAATTTGTTTGTATACATAGACACATTAGATCTTTTGTTATAAATATTTTTAAATCAATCCTCCTATTGATCACTTATGAATGTAAAGAATAATGTTCTTTTGTAAACGTTTACTTTGTTTTAATTTATAGAAGATTTGGGGATGGAAAATTGTAAATGGACCTGGTGGGGTGGTAAGCTACCCACTTTGCAAACCTGGTAGTCTAGGTACGCTTTCTGAGAGCCAAGCTTTATGTAAGGGGTTGACAGTTACCTTCAGCTTTTTACAGAAATGTTTATTTGTACAGGTGTGTTATAGATAGATACTTTATTAATCCCAAGGGGAAATTCACATACTCTAGCAGCAGCATACTGATAAGAACAATATTAAAGAGTGATAACAATGAAGGTATAACAGACAGAAAATAATAATATATAATAACGTTTCCCCCCCCCCGGGTGGAATTGAAGAGTCGCATAGTGTGGGGGAGGAATGTTCTCCTCAGTCTGTCAGTGGAGCAGGACAGTGACAGCAGTCTGTCGCTGAAGCTGCTCCTCTGTCTGGAGATGATACTGTTTAGTGAATGCAGTGGATTCTCCATGATTGACAGGAGCCTGCTCAGCGCCCGTCGCTCTGCCACAGATGTCAAACTGTCCAGCACCATTCCTACAATAGAGCCTGCCTTCCTCACCAGTTTGTCCAGGCGTGAGGCATCCTCCTTTATGCTGCCTCCCCAGCACAGCACTGCATAGAAGATGGCGCTCACCACAACCGTCTGGTAGAACATCTGCAACATCTTATTGCAGATGTTGAAGGACGCCAGCCTTCTAAGAAAGTATAGTCGGCTCTGTCCTTTCTTGCACAAAGCATCAGTATTGGCAGTCCAGTCCAATTTATCATCCAGCTGCACTCCCAGGTATTTATAGGTCTGCACACAGTCACCTCTGATAATCACGGGGTCCAGGAGGGGCCTGGGTCTCCTTAAAACCACCACCAACTCCTTGGTTTTGCTGGTGTTCAGTTGTAGGTGGTTTGAGTCGCACCATTTAACAAAGTCCTTGATTAGGTTCCTGTACCCCTCCTTCTGCCCACTCCTGATGCAGCCCACGATAGCAGTGTCGTCAGCAAACTTTACACAATATATACTATACACAAGTGCATAGCACTCTTTTCTACTGCAAACACAATTGGTACTTTAGCATGTTAGAGAGTATTTCTTGTTGATAGATTAGGTCAGGTTGATGCATAGACTTTTTCCAAGAAATCGGTAAAATACTACATTAATGTTGTATTCTCAAATTTTTTTTCAGACCTAATTTAGAACCCACGAATTAGTTTCTTTGTCAAAAACATAATCAGTTTCAAGTTATTTTGAGGTGAAATACGTACTTTAGTGTCATACATCTTTGGCTGACTACATCCATTGTTCTGTTTGTATAGCCGCATTAAAGTTTGTCACGCTTGTGCAATGAAGCAGGTCCTCATGTTAGTAAAATTAGGTTTAGACCTGACAAAGCATGTTCACACTCTGAAGAATTTGGTCTAATAGTAAGGAGTGTTTTCACAACCTTAAGTATGCCTGTTACTGCAGGAGCCCAGAGTTCATACAAATTAATGGTGAACATCTTAGTTTTTTGTGCGATTTCTCTTGTTCCCGTTCTGTGATTAACAAGTTGCTGTAAATTTTAGGTACTTTTTCTCCAATAGAAGGACCCTGTCAATTGAAAAGAGTTACCTGCTCCAACAGTGTACATTTGTTTCTATGTTGTACAACTCATGAAATGACTTTGCACTGCATAAGCATTTGTTAGATCTTGCCTGCTGAATAGTGTAGTAAATGGTCTAATATTGCTGTGCTTTCTCACCTTTTTCAATGCTAAAAGTAGTTTTGTCTGAAAACAAAAGACCGGTTGTATATGTGGTTTCTGGGTGCTCTCTGCATATAGCCATGGCTCATTCTCTGATTTGGTTGTAATTCTGTCCCCACCCTGCAGTCACTGGTTGCTACTTGAAGGAATATCCTCCATATTTAGTCTGTTGAAAAAGTTAATTCAGTATTTGAAAAGTTATTTTCCATTTAATTTTGTCATAATTCTGCTTGTAATTTTGATTTATTTTACTTGTAACTGATATTGAAGCAATAGTGGAAGTGTTTGCTTTGTCCACCTCTCTTTATAATTATTACTTTGTATCACGATAAATGACATGAAGATCAGATTAACTTTTGGCATTCTTTCCTTGTTACCCCAGTTGCTTTTACTGTTAACACTCTTGTTTCTCTTGCTTATTTTATAGATTTGCTGCACAATTTCACTGTATTGCTCACTTTTGCGTGACCAATAACCACAGACTGGCTATGGCAATCTAGCGCACTATAAGCAGCTTTCAAAGCAACAGCAATGTTAATTTCATACATGAAGAACTAGGTCTTTTTTTATCAGATTGTTTTGGATTTGGAATATATTGCATTGACGGGCGATCTGAAACATCTGGTAGTTCGCTGGGCTTGGCAAGTCTATAGTTTGGTAGTTCAGCATTGAAAAATTATTTTTTAAATGTCCAGTTTACCAATTTGCCCACTGCAAAAGTTAGTCAAAATGGGGAACAATTTGAATATTCATGTTCATTAAAACCTATTTTTAATTTTTCATAGTTAAAATCTCACCGGTTTCTCTCAGTGTAATGTTATGGCCTATATGAAAACGTTGTTCTATCAAAAATGTACGTGACAGAAAACTTGCTGTCATATAGCACATAGCTTGGAAAACACTACTTCTTGTAAATCAATTTTTCAATGCTTTATATCATTGTTTGTCAAGTTCAGTCCAGGGGAGCCCCTGTGACTGAATTCCCCCCACAAGGATTTCCTTAATCAGTAATTTTTACCTTAATTGATCATATTGTTCAGTTAGCTGATCTTTTTTTTTCATTTTGGTATTTAGAAAACTGCAGTAGTTTCAGATTTACATTTATGGGGAGTTAAGGCATATTTGTATTTTTTCATGAATCTTTAAATGCTTACTTTTTTTCATTTTTTTTAAATCCTGTTTTTCTGTGGAGTTTGCTTTCTTAATTCTGTCTGAATGCCAGCAATTAATGATGATCACAGCAGACACCACTACACATGTCTCAACTACTGTAGTGCTACCTACTTTTATGCTTATTAGCAAATAACTGTGTAAATAGCGATAAAATGAAAAAGAACAATTCTTACCTATATAACACAAATTTCTGCTACATTGAGTAAAATAATAGCTTAAACAAGTTTGTAATTTCTGAACTGATGCAAAAACTTAAACGGTGAAATACTGGCTTGATTAAAGTAGGAGTCATGGGAAGAGAAGTAGTGGGTTGGGACTAAAACCTGAGGCCAGAGGGCATTTCAAGGATTGAACTTGAGAACCACTGTTCTTTGTGGCCAGTAAATTTAACAATTATTACTCAACTGTTACTGGGAAGAAGGCATTTGAAGATGGTTGTGGTACAGGTGAAAAATCTTAAGTTTTGCACAGAAAAAGTACATACCCTTCTCCAAGCACTGTTCATATTGCACTAACTGCCTAGCAACAAATTCTGAGGCAACACAGTTTTAAAAAATGCTGCTGTCAGCTGTATACTGTAATTTGTATTTAGAATTTGAGGTGGACACCATCAATTGATAAAGTACTGGCAAAGAGTTCAAATTATAGATATTTTAAATACTCATCAATCAGTATAAGCAAAAATTGTAGTAAATTTGTTCTGTTGTACTTAAAGTTCTTGTGGTTAAATGCACATATAGATTACACATGGACATTTCCAATATTTGTTTGTTATAGTATATGTTGCAATATCCAATATACAAAGCAGCTTGTTGTTTTATGTTAATTTTAGGTTGCAAAGGTGCACAGGTGGAAGAAATTTGGAGCATGGAGCCAGAAAACTTTGAAAAGCTAAAGTAAGTATAAATCAAAGAGCAATTCTAAAATCCTTAGTAAGTCAACAATGGCAGAAAGTGGTCATACTTGGTAGAAAAATATACAGTGTTTTGAAATTTGTAAGAAATATTAACAGGGGCCATGCAGGGATAAAATATTAATATGACTTAATAAATGTATTATATTAAAAATTAGGTAATTGTGACCACATAATACTTAAACATAAACTCTGAGGTTTGCTAATAAAGGGTCTTGATTAATACAAATAAAATCACTCACTTTTATACAGTGCCTTGTAAAACACAGTGGCCATTTCAAAGTCCAAATGTAAGTCCAATTGAGTTTGTGGGTGGACTGTTCACTCATGTTACATATGCAACCTGCCGGAGCTTGAGCAGTGTGGCAGAAGAGAATGGGGAAAATCACAGGGTCCACTTGTGCAAAGCTGATAGAGACCTGTGCACTCAGACTCAAGGCTTTCATGGCTGCCGAATGTGCACCTACTAAATACTGATTTGAGGGGAGTGAACGCTTATGCGATTATTTTGTTTATTTTTTAATATTTTTAATTTAGATAATTTTCCTGAGATCTCCTTTTGCTTTGTCATTAAAGAGTTTTTGTCATTAAAGAGTTTTTGTCATTAAAGAGTGTCAAAACTCCAAACTAAATCCATAATAATAAAGTGTGAAATTATTTGTATAAGCACTATAGCTCCAGGTTTTAGTGTTGTATATAACAGGGGTTCCCAAACTTTTCAGCTCACGACCACCAAAATAACCGTGCCAGTGACTCGTGACCCCCCACTATCCTCTTAAAATATACAAATGTTGCGTGCAATGGTGCACATGCGCCAATAGGCCTATCCAAACATGAGCATGACAACACGAAAGAACACAATGGTCTAACAACCATATAATTTTTTTTAATAGTAATTTACTCATTTGTTTATGGATGTCCTCTTTATGCACACTCCGGTGTCTTTCCGTACCTGAGGACGATGGGCTTTCTGACGGTGGTGCTTCTCCGCTTTCCTCCACTGGCCTATCTGCGTTGTCATTGGTTGATATTAACCAACGTTTCATTTCAACAAAAATAATATCCTAAGCATAAAGCGATGAAAATTACCTACACATTACGTGCACATGTCGGAATGTTTAACATGGTGCTGTAAATTGATCTGCTGCAACTGACGCCATTGCTGTGTCGTTAAACTGTCATAATCACCTCAGGGGTCGCGATCGAATGGAAAGAAATTTGAAAGGCTGATGGCTTTTTAATTTGCATGTTTTTTTTAAATGTAACTATTAACTACTAGTTTTTATCTTTTGTTAGTTATGGATAAAATGTTATTTCTAAAAAATTAAATTAATTAATTTCTAAAAAGTTTAAAAAAATTATTTGATTTCTTGGAAATCATCTCCATCACCTACTTTAGGAACCACTGGTATATAACACTGTTCCATTTCCCAGCATGCACAGCATCTAGAAGCACCATTATTAGGTATGGAGGGTTTCTGACTGGAAGACCACTACCTAGATATACATTTTTTATGAATACAAAACAATGCAAAAGATCATGTTTTAATTGGAAATACCTGTGAAGGTAATGAATTACAAGAGTTTTAGTGATACGTGATCTCTGTTTGTCCTATTGCAGTTTCATTTAGGTATGGATAGTTTTCCAGGTGACGTAAACAAATGCACAAAAAAAATCTTTGCATACAGTGGTGTTCACTCTGCATGAAAGTTTAATAATTTACTGTGAAAACACATTAGAATTTTCATTGCTAATGTTATGTACCTCCAGATTTGGAGCATGCACTGATAGCGTGTTGCTGCAGCCACCACATGACAAACCACCTTGATTGGGACCCGTGTGCAGTGGGTGATACCTCAGTACCACACTAGAACAGCAAGGAACACTAAAAAAAAAAAAAAAAAATAAGTACTTGATTTTACATACATTAAGAATAGGCTTGAGGAATGCATGTTTAACACAAATAATTACATTGGGCAGTTTTTATTGTATGAATCTTTTTCCTACTCTATATGTATTGGTCAGAACTTTTTACATGCAAGAGTGTAATACTTTGATCCTTAGTTTGTGCTTGAAGTTATGTAAAGTTCATTATTTTATTAGGGCCGTCAGTAGATTAATTTTTTTATTTGTAATTGGACACACTTTAGCTATGAAATTGTTTATTTGTACTTCACACGCCATATTTCAAGGCTCTGTTATAGCCTATGAACTACATCATCAGTATCATATATAAATATTATGTCAGTATTGTGATGTATGGAAATAATTTTTAGAGAATTTCATAAATTCCATTTATTGTCAAAATTATGATAAAGCACAGTATTTTGGACATGTCTCTAACATTGCTGTTGGCCACTGTCATCATTATTCCTACTTAATAGTCAGCCAGCTTCTGAGGCACAGAAGTTTGTTCACATTTTCAGATGCCAGAACAGATATCTTTTTGTGCTCAATGTGTCTAGCGAGTGAAAGATATTTTACATGGCACACTTGAAAAATGAATTGCTAGATATCTCTGTGCATTGCTGGATGATTTACCATTAGCTCTTCTGTGTGCAGATCACCATTGTAGTGGGCAGTGTTCAAGGCTGATGCTGGGCTTTGTCTGTCTGTCTGTCTGGGAAGAGGGCTAGTTTCTAGTGGTGCTTCATCAAAAGACTCTGAAACTGTTGCCAGCAGCTGGAGATCCATTTTCTTTTTTGGTGGTTGAAATTCAGTGTCAGATGAATGTGGTATCGGTTCTCCCTTCTTCTAGATAGATAGATACTTTATTAATCCCAAGAGGAAATTCACATACTCTAGCAGCATCATACTGATAAAGAACAATATTAAATTAAAGAGTGATAACAATGAAGGTATAACAGACAGACAGACAATTTTATATAATATTAACGTTTACCCCCCGGGTGGAATTGAAGAGTCACATAGTGTGGGGGAGGAATGATCTCCTCAGTCTGTCAGTGGAGCAGGACAGTGACAGCAGTCTGTCGCTGAAGCTGCTCCTCTGTCTGGAGATGATCCTGTTCAGTGGATTCTCCATGATTCACAGGAACCTGCTCAGCGCCCGTCGCTCTGCCACGGATGTCAAACTGTCTAGCTCCATGCCTACAATAAAGCCTGCCTTCCTCACAAGTTTGTCCAGGTGTGAGGCATCCGTCTTCTTTATGCTGCCCCCCCAGCACACCACCGCGTAGAAGAGGTCACTCGCCACAACCGTCTGGTAGAACATCTGCAACATCTTATTGCAGATGTTGAAGGACGCCAACCTTCTAAGAAAGTATAGTCGGCTCTGACCTTTCTTACACAGCGCATCAATATTGGCAGTCCAGTCCAATTTGTCATCTAGCTGCACTCCCAGATATTTATAGGTCTGCACACAGTTACTTCTGATGATCACAGGGTCCATGAGGGGCCTGGGCCTCCTAAAATCCACCACCAGCTCCTTGGTCTTGCTGGTGTTAAGGTGTAAGTGGTTTGAGACGCACCATTTAACAAAGTCTTTGATTAGCTTCCTGTACTCCTCCTCCTGCCCACTCCTGATGCAGCCCGCAATAGCAGTGTCATCAGCTAACTTTTGCACGTGGCAGGACTCCGAGTCGTATTGGAAGTCTGATGTATATAGATTGAACAGGACCAGAGAAAGTACAGTCCCCTGCAGCGCTCCTGTGTTGCTGACCACAATGTCAGACCTGCAGTTCCCAAGACTCACATATTGAGGTCTGTCTGTAAGATAGTCCACGATCCATGCCACCAGGTGTGAGTCTACTCCCATCTCAGTCAGCTTGTCTGTAAGGAGCAGAGGTTGGATGGTGTTGAAGGCGCTCGAGAAGTCCAAAAACATAATTCTTACAGCACCATTGCCTCTGTCCAAGTGGGAGAGGGATCAGTGTAGCATATAGATGATGGCATCCTCCGCTCCCATCTTCTCCTGGTATGTGAACTGCAGAGGGTCGAGGGCGTGGCGGACCTGTGGCCTCAGGTGGTGAAGCAGCAGCCGCTCCATGGTCTTCATCAGATGTGACGTTAGAGCAACAGGCCGGAAGTCATTCAGCTCACTAGGACATGATCCCTTTGGGACTGGGGTGATACAAGATGTTTTCCAAAGCCTTGGTACTCTCCCCTGTTCCAAGCTCAGGCTGAAGATGCGCTGTAGAGGACTCCCCAGTTCCAGCACACAGGCCTTCAGCAGTCGTGGCGATACACCATCTGGACGCACTGCTTTGCTGGCACGAAGTCTTCTCAGTCTTCACATGGGCTGCTGTAATTGTGGGTGGGGATGTCTCACCTATGCTGGTATCAACAGAAGGATGGTTGAAGAATGCAGTAATCCAAGGTGAGAGTGAGTTAGGGTCATCAAACCTATTAAAGAAGTTGTTCATTTGGTTTGCTCTCTCCACGTCTGTCTCGATGGTGGCACCCTGCTTCGAGCTGCAGCCAGTGATGATCTTTATCCCATCCCACACTTCCTTCATGCAGTTATTCTGCAACTTCTGCTTCAGCTTTCTCCTGTACTGCTCTTGATTTAATATAACATTCAAATACTTCCTTACCACTTTAGGGAATAGCCTTATGACCTGTTTGTAGTGTCCTTTTAATGTCCATTATGAGCAATGTTTAAAATACAGTGAACCCTCGTTTATCACGGTTAATCCGTTCCAGACTCTACCATGATAAATGAATTTTCGCGAAGTAGGATTCTTTATTTATAAATTGAACATTTTCACAGTTAGAGTATAGAAAACCTGTTTACGACCTTCTAAATACGTGTTTTAACATTATTAGAGCCCTCTAGACATGAAGTAACACCCTTTAGTCACCATTACACTCGTATTACCCAATATATTAGACAAAATAAGAGAAAATAACACATATTAGACGTTACAAATATCATATTACTAGGCTCACCCGCCTTTTAATGCGACCGACTTTTATCCTCAATTTTTGTGCGCTCCATGTGTACATCAGGCATGTAAGTGTAGGGAATGAGAACATCAAAGTGCCCATTCATAACATCTCCCGAAAACCTAAGTTTTTTTTATCCCCTCAAGTGCCTGTCCAAAGTCGTACAATGTCAGCCCGAATCTGTACCGCTAAAGACGGAGTTTCATGCACTAAATAAGCTATAGATGTGAATAAGCAAGCACCATCTCCCCTGATATTTACTACGCGGTGAGGCATTTGTACTCCATCAACATTATTTTCAGAGACATTATTTTGTCTATTTTTTCCAGCGCATCGCGCACAAAAGCAAGGGAACGGTGACAGCACCAGAACTCTGCTCACATCGCGTCACTTCATACCTCAAGCCACAAGTAGTAAGTCTGTAATAAGCGGAATACCGCTACGCTTTGCACTCACGGGACGGAAGGACAATCCCGAATGCTTTTATATAGTAGATTATTGTACTGTACATTTAATTGCACACAAACACACACAGTTCTTACACACAACCACTAACCTATGAAGGCACAACCTCAGTAGGAGAGTCTTCAGAGGTGGTGCAGTATCTTCAGCAGGTGCGTTGTTGTCTTCTTCCGCTGAAGGAGTACTAGGAGTAGACAGTGGGTGTCTGGGTGCGCGGCTGAAGAACATATTGATAGGCAGTTGCTGGCGCTGTCTTTTCATATGCGTGAGGAGGCTTTTGTAAGGTATTGCCATCTTTAATCATTTTCAAGAGTTTCACCTTCTCCTGGATAGTAAGCATCTTCCTCCGGCGCTTAGTTTTATTGTCAGAAGGCTTAGAAAAAGCAGCACGTTTAGGAGCCATCGTAGGGCTTAGATAAAAGTTCTCAGAAAGCGCATGTGTAGTGACGTAAGCGTGTATGAGAAAAAAATCGCGATAGAGTGAAGCCGTGAAAGTCGAAGCGTGATATAGCGAGGGATCACTGTATCTATTTATATTTGCATTTGAAGTGATTTTCAATTTGACCAGTAGGGGGCGCTAAATTTTGAACCCCTTGGCATCAGAATTTTAGAACAAAAATGTAGTATATTGTAGATATGTGGAAACTTGAACGGTTGGATATGGTTAGGACAGATTTAAAGGGTTTAGGCTTAATAAATAATTAATAGAATGGGTGTTTTCCTTAAAATATTGGATTTATAGATAGAGCAAGTGTACCCATGCATCAGCCTTCAGGCTATAATCCCCTACCCTAATCCTGTCATATTAGAAGGGCCATGTTTGTAATGCTCTACAAATTGACTGCAAACCCACCATAATGAAAAGCCTCAATGTTTACTCTCTGTATAATTTGTGCCGTACAAGGCATATGCTGGTATGGTAGTAGCCTCACTGCAGCAATCCTATTTTGAGGCGGTCAGGCCAACTGTAGTGATTTTGTTTTCAATCTCCCATTCCCTCACTACTGCCCCAAATTGTTCAGCACAAGCTTTAGCAAAATGCCTCTCTATTTTCAAAACAGTTAAAACAAATGAATGTTAACGGCAGTCGTCTTCAATGAAATGCACTGTTGTGCCTAAGTAATTATCATTGCTTACCGATGTCCATTGATGCCCCCAGTCAATGTAATATATTTTGCTTGTGCTAGTTGTTCCAGTCTGCATTTCTCTTCATCCTTGTTTAACTCATGTACCCAGCTGATGATTATAGTTCTTGACGATAGCTGGTAAGTTTAGTCATGAGTGGCAATCCTTATAACAATATTAAAACCCTGGTCTTCCTTGATATTGATAGGATGGCAGTTCATTGCACTGCACTTTGTGATGGCAACAATTAGTGTAGCTGATATTGGTCCGCTTGTGGTTTGGCTAAATTGATCCATGGTGTTTGTCACATATATTTGGCTGTGGCAAACTCAAAAGTAGTGGTAGACAAACTCTTTGTTGCAAATTGTGCGCATTTCTTTGTTTTCACACAGTGAGTTCACACTTTCTGCCAGGAAAAGTTACAGGTGTCTTTGCCATTTTACATTAAAAATGTAATCCTGAACAAATTGATAATGCTACTGCTTTCTATTGGGGTGGGGCAGGCTGAAAAAGTGGTTCAGTGGCAGCCAACCAAATCACAGCTTTTTGTTTTGTATGCCTGTTAATTATTAGTATTTTGTACTACATTTCATATTGATAGATGCAGGAAAAGGAAGAGTGGGTAAAAGGTATCCATGACCATTTGGAGAATGTTAGTTGCTACTTTTTCACTTTTGTATGCCTGTCCATCATTCGCTGCATTACATACGTGCACACATTTGGAGGGTTCTGGCATGTCACGATTAATTTGTGTAATTTTAACATGTCAAGACTTTTAAATTGTTAATACTGATGGCTCTAATTTTAATATTCAGATATATAATGAAAAGGGCAAAACCATTCTTCCATTGTGACATATATATTTTGTAAAGGTATTGCATACTGGTGGCAGTGTATAGTGCTGCACTCTTACAGATCTATCATCTTGGGTTCAAATACAATGTCCATGTCATTGTTTGTGTGATGCTCATTCTATTCATGCCTGCATGGTAATCTGCAAAAATGTGCTAGTTAGTTGCTTGGTGATGCCAATTAGTCCTGTGAGAATTTGGGTGGGTGGGTATACTGGTGCCCTGTTTAGGGCTGTTTCGAGCCTTGTATCCGCTACTTTCCTTAATCTGTCCAAAGATGTGTGTAATGTGATCATGCAGCGCCTGCAGTGAGGAACTCCATTAATTTAATTTGATTGGTGGTTCCAGATTTGTATAACTGCGGTTGCTTCTAGTCTTGTGGCCATTGCTGTTAGAATAGGCTTTAGGCCTTGCAACTGAATTGGATTAAGTTGGGTTGATAATGTTTTATTTTTTTGCAGACCTGTTCATGGATTGATTTTCCTTTTTAAGTGGCAGCCAGGTGAAGAACCTGCTGGATCTATAGTTCAAGACTCAAGACTTGATCATATCTTCTTTGCTAAACAGGTGTAATATTTTACCTTTAAATGTACAAAATTTCCTGAATTGTTTTGTAAGAATCTCTACGGTATCCCCTGTCTTGTTAGAATTTTTTCTTATTTCTCTATGACCCTTCAGAATACAAGCATGGCTAAAACTGATTACTGTATAGCTCATACAATATAGTCTTAAAAGATAAATGAATACATTCTCGTGAAAACCTTTTTTTATGTGGCTGATAGTTTAAGTGTTATTTCTAATGTGCTAGTTTTCTGCAGCTGTAAAAATCCTAATTAATTTTAAGGAATCAACTCTTTTCCATTTGGCTGGAATCATTTTAAACAGGTCCATTAAAATAACTACATAAAAGGTTTGACAAGAAAAGACAATTCAGTCCAATACAGTTAGCAAGTGCTTACTTAACTTCTTTTGGAAATTATTTAGTTATAGTCTTAAAAATACTACTATATACTATACTAGTTGGTAACTTTTTCTTTTTATTGTTTTCAGTGTGAAAAATATTTAGTTTAAGCCAGTTTCTATTTAAGCTAAGATGATGTAAAGTTTTCACTGACTGTACAAAAATACTGTGAAGGAGAAGGGAGGGTAAAGCTCTATTTTTGTTGGTTCAAGAGATGTGAATACTTGTGATCAAAGTAGCAGATTGTTAACATCTGTTTCAGTGGGTAACAGGCACACGTTACATTAATCTGTTATTAAAACAAGTTTCAGTCTGAAATGTATAAATACCTTATACCAATATCCACCAAAACCATCAGAATTTTTAGTAAGACTATGATATGTTTTTTTGGTTATACTGCTCACTCCTAGCCTCTTCCTAATTCTTATGTGTGTAAGCAGCAATCCTGTAAATTAGCTTTATGACTCTGGATTTTCTGCTTCTCACTTTAGTTCATGTCTCTAGCTCCCACATAACCCAACTGCATATAATATTTAAGTAACAACAACTTCTAATACGCTTTTACTGCCACCTAATTTTGCACCTACAAACTTGGATTTTCTTTGTAATGTGAATTTAAGGTGTAGCTCAGTGCTGTTAGACCTGCTAATAAAAGTACCAGTTGATGACAGAAACGATTGTATTTCCTATAAATAGGGTAACCATACATATCAAACAAATGTTTTGGAGGAAATAACAATTTTTAAATTAACTTTGCATTGGGTGATAAAGCATGATAAACCGATTAGATTAAAGTCACAAAAGCCCCAATGTAAATATCTGTATATCTGAATGCAAAAATAAATGTCCTGCCATTGCATATGTTTTGTTAACTTGCTTGTAATTTTTAATGATATGTGTGTTTTTTTTTTTGTTTTTTTTTTCCTTTTAGGTTATTAATAATGCTTGTGCTACACAAGCAATTGTTAGTGTGTTATTAAATAGCAGTCATCCGGACATGGAACTGGGTGAAACACTAACAGAGTTTAAGGAATTCACACAGAGTTTTGATGCTGCAGTATGTATACATTTTTGAACATTATTCATTCAGTGTTACTTTGAAAAGTAATATATTGGAATTTGTTTAGCTACTTAACTCAGAATTCAGCTACTAATATTCAAATAAGCCTATGGCAAACTTCAAAAATCTTAATCTGGTCCAGACGCCTTGTTACTTATGTTTATAAATACATTCAGTATAATTTCATTTTTATAGCTGTGATTGAAATGTAAGTTGTCTTTATATAATAGATATTTTGCCCTTGTGACTGTTATTTAGTGTATTATCACATACAATGAAAATCTTTTTTTATATTAATTTTGTTTTAATGTTGTCTTCATGGTAATCTATTTTGCATCGTGCGTATAATTTCGTAAACCTGGAGAATTACTCAAGGTCACATTATTGTAATCAATCATTTATTTAGTTTTCATATAGTTCTATTCATGAGACCACCAATACAGTATGTTTAATTTTTGGTGTACAGTACACCAGTAGAAATTTGCCATCTGGGAGAATAATTTTTATCGCAGTTTAACTATATCACATACAATAATAAATATAGTACAAATTGTTGTGAAAGTTCAGGTAAAATATAATGATTTAAAAAATACCCACACTTAAAAACATCTGGCTTGAATAAGAGCTGCTGCTGTCGATCACAGGCTTATAGGTGACACTAAGGTGGTCGGATTGACTGGGCAATGAGGGCACACATATACAGCAAGAGGTGGTGTAAAGTACTCCGTGGTTTTATTTCAAACAAATGTTCAATACTGCAATTGCAGTCAATTTATAAATAATCCATGATAAAAGTAGTGTTAAATTCCAACAACAGGTTTTAAATCAAAATCTAAAACACAGTCAGGATCTTCAATTAAAAACAAATTATGAATCTCTGTGCCTCCTTCTAAAACATTATCTCCTTTTCCCTCCTAATAAGGTCTCCTCAGAAAATTGAGGCATTTTCTGGAAAGCATGATCAACCTTAGTTCGCTCACATTCACGTCGCCACCTCTCGACCTCCACGGGGGCCCCTGCAAGCTCTGCTCCCTTCTCCGATTGTTGTCCCTCACTGTCCATGAGATTCTCGAACCAAATGGTTGCACCTGCTATTCTACATCATTTAGCAGGAGCCACCCTGCCCCATGGAGTACCTTCTCTGATCGCTAGGCCTCCTGTCTGCAGATCCTTGCTGACTTTTATTCTGTTCTGTTTTTCCTCTCCATTTAACCTACCATCTTTCTTTCTTTCCTTCCTTTTCTCCTGTATTGTCCTCTTTAGACTCCTTTATATTAATGTGGGAATCCCCTACAGTTAATCAAGCATACTAGTATTCCATTTAAAATAACAAGACGAAGTAGTGATTTAAATACATGGTTAATCACAGGGCTAATCAAATGACTTGCTAATTTCCTGATAATAAGACAAAAAGCCACTTAAGTTACATAAAGCTATACATCATAAAAATATAATTTTGCATATGCCACAAAGTACTCCAAAGTATAATTTTGTAGTTGTAGCATTTTGTTGACATTCTTCATTAAGCTCAGTGTTCAGAGCAGTCAGTAGAAAGAAGGGGGCAGTATTTTAAACACAAACTTTTTTGCACTAATCTTCTTCATATTCAAAGGACTAGCACTTTTCTTCTCATCATTAGATAATCATATTCATTCCAGATTCTGGTAGAGGATAGATGGACTACAGATTTACATTCCAATCAGTTCCTTGAAAGTTGAGAGCCAGTATATAGTTCTGTAACATAATAAGCAATGCATAACTTGTTAACCTGGTATAATTTGTAATTATTTGGTTATCAAAAATATGGTTTTAAGGAAATAATTGAGTCAGTAGTTTTGGACTGATGGTTTTTAGCGAGATGATGCAGTAGACACTTGAATAAAGAAATTGCAGAGGATTGCCCTTTTATACAGGAAAGTTACAATTTTTGTGCTCTGTATATCCATTGGCATCAGCATAAGCTTTGACAGGATTATTGAGCCATCCAGATGACTTTTTTCATATGTGACAATATGTACCCCTTAAAAACCACTTGAGCAAACGTTAAAATTTGGATTTTCACCTTTTTCAAGATAATGTAACTGTTATAGGTGTCACTGTCTTTTTAGTTCATTTGATACAAATTTTATATAAATGGTGATGAGTTGCCATAGAGAGAGGGTTATGAAGAGGTCCTTTGCATTTTTCCCCAAATATGTACTTCTAGTAGTAATGTCAACTTAAGTGTATATTTATGCTAAATTCTTTTCACCAGATGAAGGGTTTGGCACTGAGCAACTCTGAAGTCATTCGCCAAGTTCACAACGGTTTTGCCAGGTACATATTGAAAACAGTCTTTGTTTGAATGCTATCAATGAATTATTATTTTTTTTTAATAAGAGGGCATTAAATTGCATTCATTAAATGTTTAATTATTGAGACATTTGTATAGCCATGCCATAGTTGGGTTGAATGTAAGCATTTTATTTAAAAGAGATTTGTTTATGCTACTCTTGCAAATTTTTGAGTGGAAACAAAAGCTCATGAGGACATTGAATACTTTGATCTAATTAACAGGCAGCAGATGTTTGAGTTTGATGCAAAATCAACTGCAAAAGATGAAGATGCCTTTCACTTTGTGAGTTATGTTCCAGTCAGTGGACGTCTCTATGAATTGGATGGTCTGCGTGAAGGCCCAATTGACCTAGGTATAAATGGCAATTTCTGGTAATCAGAAATTTATTTTGTTTTTTTTTTTTAACTAAACTTAACCCCAATGTTTACACAACAGATTTACTTTTTTCCACATTCCACGGAATTAGTTACGAAACATAGTGTGATATCACCTGCTATCACTTATTTACACATTTATGGCCACATACTGTGTCTTATTACAAATGTCTTCATCCAGTCAATTTTCTTTTTTCACTCTCTGTAATTAAACCAACCACCTGCTTCTTTAAAGTGACTATTCTTAATGTAACTGTTCTAGTATTCAGGCATTATAACATTATAATTGAATGTAAATACATAGTTGCCTCAATTTTAAGTTCTATTTTTGTATTATATATATTTATATATACACATATATTTATCTACTGTATATCTTAAAAATTAAGAGTGTTTATGAATGCATTGTCTTTGTAATTATTTGACTATGTTGAAGTGATAGCCTTCACCCTTTCTATTTTTACAAATGTCTGTTAGAACCAATTTACCTCTTAAATCATAGAAAGATGTTAAATATATTTTGTATAGTTTATATTACTGGGTTTATTTATTTAATATCACTCTTTTAGGTGCCTGCAACCAGGATGACTGGATAAGTGCTGTACGACCAGTAATAGAGAAAAGAATTCAAAAGTAATGCAGTTTCTTACATTTCTAATTTTCTGTAATTTAGAAATATCTATTTTTCAAATATTCTCTGTTAGGGTAAATTAATAATGGGCCAAGAAAATTTTCTTTTGATAAATGCTTATCTCTTTGATTCCTGTGTTCTTGGAGTAGCATAGGTACTTACGTAGAAGACATACTTTGAAAAATATTACAATGTGTTCAGATGAACATGGTAAAAAGCTATTGATGACAGGATACTAGGAAATTAACAGTCCTTCTTGCAGCTGCTGTACTCTTGCATTTTCAAGTAGGGCTGTCAGAGTGAACATAACTATTCGAATAAATTTCAAATCTATATGAAAAAGTTTTTCCTTAAAGGTAAACATTGATTGTAAACGTTTTAATTTTTTTTTACCTTCCACTCATTTCAGGAATCTGTTACTTTAGAAATGCTATGCTGCTATACTTCTGTACTAGCAGACCTTGTGCACTTTGCTGTAGTCTGTGTAGTTGGAATAATTATATATCTACATGCGACTTATAGAGCTTCTTTATATACAACATTTTTGGTTTGTCCTCCTGGAGCCAAAATATATAAATTTTCTCTATGACTAATTCGTGAACATGCTACATAGAAAATAGAAACGGGAAAAACCGCAACACTACCAGGAACAAAAGTAAATGAGATAAAGTAAAAGTCTACCAAACACTAAATGAGATGAGTAAAAAAGGGCAACACCACCGGGAACAACAGTAAAAAACAACAGTAAATGAGATAAAGTAAGTCTACTAAAGTACAAAAACGAAGTGGAAGGTAACAGTAAACTGCAACACCGCCGGGAACACCGGCACACCGCGTCTACTAAACAATAAGAAACACTAAGTAGAAACACTAATTGAAAAAATACTATTCAGTAAGTACTGCGTCTAGTAAAAAGTAAATCAGTAAAGGAGAGAGGACTAAACACTAAGGAAAAAGAACGGCAAGACCGCGTCAGCTGCGGAGCTCAGCTTGGAGCGAAATGAAGTGAATGAAATGAGTTGAATGGGAGGGGAGATGATCACGTGACTCCCCCACCCACCTTAACTCTCCATTCCTCCACAAACACAGTCTCTCGGATCCCAACTCTCCTTTATATAAATCAGTAAAGGAGAGAGGACTAAACACTAAGGAAAAAGAACGGTAAGACCGCGTCAGCTGCGGAAATCAGCTCGGAGTGAAATGAAGTGAATGATATGAGGTGAATGAGAGGGGAGATGATCAAATGACTCTCCATCCCTCCACAAACACAGTCTCTCAGATCCTGACTTTCCTTTATATGTATAGATTTTGTGTGCATTTTGCACATTACCTCCATGATCAATTATAAATCATATTTATAATTGTTGGTTTATATCTATTTTTATAAAGTGGACTGACTTTTCTACCACACTGCTCTGCATTTTTAATTAACAAGTGTACTAACAGATTTTAAAGGCTTGTTCAATGTACTAAAAGTATAATTCTTTCCTCCTGTACCTGTTCGGTTTCACTTCTGAACCTGAGATACCTGATTTGCTCTTTTGTTATTAAAACCCTTGAGCAGTCATCATAGCACAAAGCTTATTTCTTTTCTCATTACACATAATAGTAAATAACTTCCATATTTCTGATTTTCATTTTGTTATTATAACAAAATAATAAGCTATACCCTACACTTGCAATTTGTTTTAAACTTTTGCTATGTATGGTATTTTACTTAGCAATATTTTTAAGATGCTACTAATGAAAGTGTTTTCCAAATAAATATGAGGAGCTAATACCTAAAGATTATTACAATGTAATATTCAGTACTTTTCAGTAAATCCTTTTGTGAAACATGAATAGACTTAGTTAAGATTCTTTCAATTTGTAAAATACAGATGGGCCCCGACATCATGTCTTTAGCACCCAAGGGCCAGAAAGGCATATAGTGGCACAAAGGGGTGGAGGAGAGGACAAGGTGCGAGGGACTAAAATAATGAGTATGTATGAATTGTAAGTAATTAGAAGAGGTTTTGTATATTTCATATATGCATTATAAGCAGAAGGAAATGTCCTGGTTCCACTTTCCTCTTTGATCATGTCCCTTTCTATGTACCAAAAATCTTGTTTTTGGGAAAGGCTTTGTTTTCAAGTAAAGCTGTATCAGTGTATAAGTTGTAAGCACAGCATGATATGAAGCTGTACCATGAGCAAAAAGACGATAGTAATGATGAAGCATACAAAGGCACATTAGTATATTGAAATATTTATTTATTTTTAATAGGAGTATTCAAACCCCACTTTTTGTATAATTTGACAGCCCTAATGACAAATAATGTGTAGCATACTCTGAACAAGTTGTGCATTTCTGCAGTGTTTTGAAAGCATTCCCTTTAAATTGATGGAGGGAAAATATATAGTGAACAAATAACTTTTTCCCAGGTGGCAGAAACCCATAACTTGAGTTTAGTTTTATTTTCAATGGGAAACTAATTTTAATTAATACAAAAAATTTGTCTTAAATTAAGATATACAGTAGGTTAAAAATCATAACAGATTAGACTCTGTTTTAGGCCTACAAATGTGTTTTAATTAAACAATTATCTAAATTCTGTCTAAACTGCACAATTTTATACATAGTTCTGTGTCTGTTACTTTTAAATGCATGAACATTATACGTTTTTTGTTGGATGTTGTCAAACATATGTTGTTTGTTGCTGAATTTTATGAATTGTTTGGTTTGGTATAATCATTATAATGTTAATGTGTGCTGAATTTTTCATTTAGAGAATGTTGATTTCACAGGTGTTTTGTTTTTCTTCCCAAGGTACAGTGAAGGTGAAATAAGATTTAACCTGATGGCAATTGTATCAGACAGAAAAATGATTTATGAACGCAAGATCTCAGAACTTCAAAGTCAGCTTACTGAAGTTAGTGATTTTAAAAAACACCTAAATTGCGCTTATAGGGTTTTAGTAAGCATTTTTCTGTCTTTCTGTCTACTGAAGCCACATGCATTTTAATAATTATAATTAACAGAAGAATGAGCCTTTGATATGAGAATGATTTTATTTAAACTTGAAAGTTTCAGTAGTGTGTTTCATTTTCTCATGATTAAGTACAGTCCAAATATGCAAACCACTTTTTTCCCTTTTTTTTTTTTTCTTTCGTAACAGGATGCACTCAAAGTCAGTTTTGGAGTGTCATAGCAAGAGGTGTCTATAATTATGTTGATATTTATTTTAGTTTTTTATTTTTAATACATTTACGAAATTGTTAAAATGTTTTTGCTTTTTATTATGGTGCATTGTTTGCAGATTGGTTATTAAAGAAATTGATACATTTTAAAGTAGGGCTGTTGAGTAACAATGTGAAAAGTTAATGTGGTTAAATTATACTCACCCAAAAATGTGTTTGGTTAACAGTTTATAAAAACAAATTGAAAGTAATGTCATTTTTAGAATTTCATTTGGTTTTTTTTCCAGGTTGCATATATCTTCAATTTGTTTTATAATTGCAGGAGGAGCCAATGGATACAGACCAGAGTAGCAATCTATTAAGTTCAATACAGTCAGAAATTGCAAAATACCAAATGTTAATTGATGAAGAGAATCAAAAGTTGAAGAGGTATAAGGTTAGTGCTTTTGGTTTTTCCCTTTTTTGCAGTCATGATGGTAAAGTTGTATGAAGATGTGCTGTTACTGACTTTATAGTTTAAAATGGTGATAGTAAATTACCATTAACATATCAGACAAGTTCCTGTTTGTGTGTTTCTTTGTTGGTACATGTTGCAGTTGTTCTAAAGAAACGACTTGGTAAGAATTTCATTGTCCACCTGACTAAAAACTTGAACCTGAATCCTGGATAGATTATAATCCTGTTACTAAACAATGGAAGAACACATTCAAAAATACACTGTAGGCTACTTTATGTACATGTTGTTATTACTACATTACATATTAAACAGTTTGTCCAGAGCGAATGGTCTAGCTGGAATATCCTAAAAGACACTGGTATTTTGCGGCGCCCGAAATATGTACATCGTGGGTCAGGTCACCGCCACCACCACCACCTGGCTGCGAATAAAAAGATTACAGGCAGTATCTGCTAAGGAATACACCGTCCTACTCATGGCCCTGGAAATAAAAGTGTCAGTGTGCCAAATTTACAGTATATGAAAATAAACTCCAGTCATGGCTCTGTGCAAAAAGAAGCCTAATTCTAATATTGCATTGTTTAATTCAAGATTTCTTAATGGCAAAGTATTGGTGCTGTCAGAATTCATCATTGACACCAAACTTTATATGCTGTATTTAGCGGAGACTTGGCAAAAACCGAATAAATTTACGTCTCTCACGGAGGTGACACCACCTGCTTAAACTTTCCTCACAGAGCCTCGTAGCTCAAGACAAGGCAGAGGACTTGCAGTAATTGTCGGAGTGGATTTAGACAACAAAAGAATCCCAATTGATTGTCCATTGTCTTTTGAGTTTCTGGCTCTTAAACTGATAACGGAATCAGGTCCTGTCTTTCGCATTGTTCATTATCGTCCTCCAAAATACAGTACAACCTTCTTATCTGATCTGACTGAACTATTACCCCACTTAAGTTCCTTTTCCCAGAGAGTCATTCTTCTTGGTGATTTGAACATCCATATTGACATCCCCACATCTAAACTGAGAAATGAATTCCTATCCTTACTGGACTGTTTTGACTTGAAAAAAACATGTTCATTTTCCCAATCTGTTACCAACATTTACAGCACTGATTTGGGACTCTCTGACCATAAAGCAGTGCTTTACACTATCTCATTACCTCTCTCTCCTCTTACCTGTAACCGACAAATTTCTTACAGAAAACTTAAAAATATCTGTCCCTCTATCCTTTCTGGATCCATTTCTGATCTTTACTGTCTTCGCCTATTCCATCAACACTAGATAGTCTTGTTGCCCACTATAACACAGCCCTTCATTCAGCATTAGATAAAACAGCTCCTTTAAAACATGAGGTTTCCTTTAAGCGTTCAGCTCCTTGGTATAATTCAGAATTGTGATCTAAGAAAGCAACTGGGCAACGCCTTGAGAGAATGTCATGTAAGTCTGGCCTCACCGTGCACATCCAGGCTTTCTCTGACCACCAAAGTGCTTACAGAGAAGTACTAACTGCTGCCAAGAACACCCATTATGGCAGAATAATAGAAAGTGGCCATGATAACTCAAGGTTTTTGTTCTTTGTAGTTAATAAACTATTCAAACCCGCATCTGGCCCAACTATCTCTTCTACTGAACTCTGTGAGACATTCCTCCACTTTTTCTGTAACAAAATTAAAGATCTAAATAATTTAACCAACACCATCTGTTTATATCTTTCCCTGTTTTCCCACTCCATTCAGCTCCTTCTCTAAGTTCTCACCAGTCACATCTGCTTCTGTTAATGACCTGCTTTGTAAGATGAGGCCAACTACTTGTGTACTAGACCACATCCCCAGCACACTACTTAAATCCTGCTTTCATGCCATAATCCCGACTATTACAATAATAATAAACTCATCCATTGACACTGGCTTTGTGCTGCTCACTTTTAAAACCACTTCTGTAACCCCAATATTAAAAAAAGTCTGGTCTTGATACTGACAATCTTACCAATTTTAGGCCTATTTCCTACTCGCCTTTTCTGTCAAAAGTTCTTGAGCGTGTTGTAGCTTCCCACCTCACCAACTACTTAACTTCTAATAATTTGATGGAACCCTTTGTCTGGTTTCAGGTTGCGGCACAGCTGTGAAACTGCTCTGCTACGGGTAACCAATGATTTGCTTATGGCAGCAGACTGTGGACAAACCAGCATATTAATTCTGTTAGACCTCAGTGCAGCATTTGACACTGTCACACACGACATTCTACTGTCCAGAATGGAGAACATGCTGGGTATCTCTGGCACTGCCCTCCAGTGGTTCAAGTCCTATCTGACTAATAAACAAGAGTTTGTTAGTCTTGGCAACAGCAGGTCCAGCACAGTGCCAGTCATACAAGGAGATCCTCAGGGCTGTGTCCTCGGTCCTCTGCTTTTCTGTATTTATATGCTTCCCCTTGGCCATATTATTCGTAGCTTTGGACTGGGTTATCATTTTTATGCAGACTATGCTCAACTCTATTTCAATGTTAAAAGTAGAACTTCATCAGAGCTTTCTCAGCTCACATCTTGCCTCAGTGAAATTAAAACCTGGATGGAGCAGAACTCTTTAAAATTAAATTGCAACAGAACTGAACTCCTGCAAATTGGGACTAAAGTGCAACTTAATAAAATGAGCTCCTTCCCAGTAAATCTTGGCGGTGATCTCAACAGACCTGCCTCTACTGCAAAGAATCTTGGTGTCATTTTTGATTCCTCCCTGTCTTATTCTGCCCACATACATCACATTAAGAAACATTCTTACTTTCACCTCCGTAACATATCACGTGTTCACTCCTTCCTCTCCTTTTCTAACGCTGAGAAACTTGTCCATGCTTTTATCACATCCCACATCCATTTTTGTAATTCCCTACTGGCAGGTGCCCCTTCTAATCTTACATCACAGCTCCAGCTTATTCAAAACTCGGCTGGAAGAGTCCTTGCGCTGACCGGCAGCAGTGAGCACATAACACCCATCCTGCTCCGCCTTCACTGGCTCCCTGTGTCTTACAGAATTGAATATAAAATCCTACTAATAACCTACAAAGCCTTAAACGACCTTGCGCCAAACTACATAAGTGACCTTCTCCATCACTATGTGCCTGTCTGCCCACTAAGGTCTTCTGATTCTGGCAATCTTGTTGTGCCCCACACTTATTTCCACTCCATGGGTGACAGGGCCTTCAGCTGTATAGCGCCAAGACTCTGGGATGACCTAATGAAATTAATCAGATCAGCTGACTCCATGTATTCTTTTAAAAAAAAAAAAAAGCTCTAATCTGTTCAGGAAGGCTTTTAGCTCTACCTGACACTTACTACCCTTCTCTGTTTAGCTCTCTGTCAAGATGCTCATGTAACCTGTGTGTGTGTGCGCGTGTGTGTACGTGCTAGACAATCAGTTATGTTGCCTGTTAGGCTTTTTTTCCTCTGAATTTACTATCTTACTCTTTATCTGGTTTAGTACAATGCTATATACTGTATACCCTGTCGTTCGTTCTTAAACTGAAGTGCCTTGAGCATGGAAAAAGCGCTATATAGATAAAATGTATTATTAATATTATCCTCATGTTTGAACATTTCATTGTGTAGAAAAATATTCTGCTAAAAGAAATTTTTTTTTTTCTTTTTGCAAATTAGGTTGAAAATATTAGGAGAAAGCATAATTACCTTCCCTTTATAATGGAACTTTTGAAGACATTGGCTGAATTTCAACAGTTAATACCTTTAGTTGAAAAGGTACAGGTTTGTTTTGCTTTATACTGATCCAAGGTTCTAAGCAGTACAGTGAAGAGTTTCAGTAAGAGTCTACATAATAAGGAAATATGAAATCCATGATGCATTACAAGCTGCTGTGCTTGCACTCAATGCCCTGGGGGCACTAAAGTTTTCCCAAAAAACTCCACAGTAGTAATATCGATATTGATGTTTTTTGGTGGGGTGGCATAAGAAACCGAATATAATGCCTGAATAGGTCACCTTTATGTGATTATTGGTACAGCTTTTTCAAGTTAGTTGTATATTTACAAAGAGTACTTTTAGTGATGCAGTCGTCCCCAAAACAGTTCTTCATTACATTTAATCAATATTGGTTGTTCATTGCTTTCTTGTGAAGAAAGTTTTTGTTTACACCTTGAATTTAAAACTGATACTTCAAGGTTATTATTAAACACATATACTGGCATTAACACATTCACTCTTTTATAAACTAGTAAAACTTTAAAAAAATATATATATTTTCAAGTAGAGCATACAGGCAGTGGTAATTTTTATATGTTAATTTTGTCTCAGCATTACAAGTAATACACAAGTAGTGTGAGGAAGATGTAAACCAACCCAAACACAGATCTTGATGCTGCTCCTTTTATGATTTGTTTTTGCTAAACAAATGCATCGTATTTTGTTTCCCTGAATTTTGCATTATGTTAAGTCTCTCTTTAGTGAAGTGAATGTTAATACAGTAAGCTCAGTTGTGTTAGACAAGTCTGCATTTGCAATCTGCAGTCAGCTATATGTCAGTTTACAAATACACTTTCAGTATGTATTTATTAAACTATATATATACACACACACACACACACACACACAGTCGTACCTCGGTACACGTCCGATTTGGAATAAGTTCAACTTGGTATAGGTCCTGTTTGCACGTAAAAAATTTTGCTTGGAATACGACTCGCATCCTAGAACACCGCGCGCTACCCTTGCATACCTCTCTCTCGAGACAAAGCCACGACTGCCCATGAGCATCAGTACGCCAGTTGCTAGCATTCAGTGAACAACCCGCGCTATAACTCTATGTGAATTTTGACGTGATTTTTGTGGTTCTTTGCATAAATTTGAATTGATTGTTGAAAAGTATGAAGGTGGCATGCATATCTGGGACTTGGCTGCTGCATACTGTATGCTGAGAACGATGGTATCTACGATTGTGAAAAACAGACGTTATTAAAATGTAAAGTGAGGTTAAGTTTTCATTTATTTCATCTAATTGCTTTTGTATTTATGTATTTTAATATTAAGCAGTGTTTAAATTATTTTAAACAATCCCATCAATGTATAATATGCCAATAACGGATTTTTTTTCATGGGAACGGATTAATCATTTCCCCATTTTCTTATGGGAAAAAATTGTTTGGTCTACGTCCTGTTTGGTATATAAGTCAAAGGAGATATATATATCTATATCTATATATCTATATCTATATATATATCTATATCTATATATATATATCTATATATATATCTATATATATATATATATATATATATATATATATATATATATATATCTATATATCTATCTATCTATATCTATCTATCTATATCTATCTATCTATATCTATCTATCTATATCTATCTATATATATATATATATATCTCTCTATCTCTCTATCTCTCTCTCTCTCTCTCTCTCTCTCTCTCTCTCTCTCTCTCTTAAATAAATAAATATACATACATATACACAGTGGTGTGAAAAACTATTTGCCCCCTTCCTGATTTCTTATTCTTTTGCATGTTTGTCACACAAAATGTTTCTGATCATCAAACACATTTAAACATTAGTCAAATATAACACAAGTAAACACAAAATGCAGTTTTTAAATGATGGCTTTTATTATTTAGGGAGAAAAAAAAATCCAAACCTACATGGCCCTGTGTGAAAAAGTAATTGCCCCCTGAACCTAATAACTGGTTGGGCCACCCTTAGCAGCAATAACTGCAATCAAGCATTTGCAATAACTTACAATGAGTCTTTTACAGCGCTCTGGAGGAGTGTTGGCCCACTCATCTTTGCAGAATTGTTGTAATTCAGCTTTATTTGAGGGTTTTCTAGCATGAACCGCCATTTTTCAGGTCATGCCATAGCATCTCAATTAGATTCAGGTCAGGACTTTGACTAGGCCACTCCAAAGTCTTCATTTTGTTTTTCTTCAGCCATTCAGAGGTGGATTTCCTGGTGTGTTTTGGGTCATTGTTCTGTTGCAGCACCCAAGATCGCTTCAGCTTGAGTTGACGAACAGATGGCCGGACATTCTCCTTCAGGATTTTTTGGTAGACAGTAGAATTCATGGTTCCATCTATCACAGCAAGCCTTCCAGGTCCTGAAGCAGCAAAACAACCCCAGACCATCACACTACCACCACCATATTTTACTGTTGGTATGATGTTCCTTTTTCTAAAATGCTGTGTTCCTTTTATGCCAGATGTAACGGGACATTTGCCTTCCAAAAAGTTCAACTTTTGTCTCATCAGTCCACAAGGTATTTTCCCAAAAGTCTTGGCAATCATTGAGATGTTTCTTGGCAAAATTGAGACGAGCCCTAATGTTCTTTTGCTTAACAGTGGTTTGCGTCTTGAAATCTGCCATGCAGGCCGTTTTGCCCAGTCTCTCTTATGGTGGAGTCGTGAACACTGACCTTAATTGAGGCAAGTGAGGCCTGCAGTTCTTTAGACGTTGTCCTGGGGTGTTTTGTGACCTCTCGGATGAGTCATCTCTGCGCTCTTGGGGTAATTTTGGTCGGCCGGCCACTCCTGGGAAGGTTCACCACTGTTCCATGTTTTTGCCATTTGTGGATAATGGCTCTCACTGTGGTTCGCTGGAGTCCCAAAGCTTTAGAAATGGCTTTATAACCTTTACCAGACTGATAGATCTCAATTACTTCTGTTCTCATTTGTTCCTGAATTTCTTTGGATCTAGGCATGATGTCTAACTTTTGGGGTGCTTTTGGTCTACTTCTCTGTGTCAGGCAGCTCCTATTTAAGTGATTTCTTGATTGAAACAGGTGTGGCAGTAATCAGGCCTGGGGTGGCTACGGAAATTGAACTCGGGTGTGATACACCACAGTTAGGTTATTTTTAACAAGGGGCAATTACTTTTTCACACAGGGCCATGTAGGTTTGGATTTTTTTCTCCCTAAATAATAAAACCATCATTTAAAAACTGCATTTTGTGTTTACTTGTGTTATATTTGACTAATGGTTAAATGTGTTTGATGATCAGAAACATTTTGTGTGACAAACATGCAAAAGAATAAGAATCAGGAAGGGGCAAATAGTTTTCACACCACTGTGTGTGTGTGTATATATATATATATATATATATATATATATATATATATATATATATATATATATATATATATATATATATATATATATATATATATATATATATATATATATATATATATATATATACACACACACACAGGTGTATATATAAAAATTGTATTCTTAGTTGTAGTGGAAGTTGGATTTTTACCAGTGTTCACTACTGCTCAATTTCCTCTTTAGAAAGTATTTACTAAAAATTGTATTTCTTTGGTTGAATGAATACTTGAAGCATTTTAAGACCCCGTTCTGTTACATTCTGCAGCTAGATTGCTGCTTTTCATTATCATTAAGCAGTGTTCAGAGAAAAGTGAGGTATTTTTATACCATCTCCCAACTACTTTCATACAACCATTTAGTATAATTTCTCCTTAAGTAAACTGAGCACCTTACCCTTGTGTAAAACATTTCAGTAGCTCACTAAACATACTTGCTCCATTAAACTAGTGATGAATATTTTTTGTTTTTGTGGGATGTTTGTTTTCGAATGCCTAAGAAGTGACCATTCTTACAAAAAGCAAAAAAGTTTATAATGCAGTGTATGTGTGGGTTTTTTTTCCCCCTTTCCCTGTACTAATTGAAAACTGCCACTAGATGTTGCTGTTTTATTTAAAATGAAACCCGTTTTCTCTCTCTTTTAATAGGCAAAAGAAAAACAGAATTCTAAGAAAGCCCAAGAAGCCAAATAATCATGATGCACTGCAGGATTATTCCTCAGAAATATCTGTTGTATTTATATCTGTGAAAAAATTCATAGCCAACTGTAATCTGTACAGAGAGTAATGTGATTTGTATTGCTATTAGTTTCACATGCACTGTTGACCGAATGTTGATCACTTGCAATTAATGCATGCAAAGTTGTCTAATAAATCTAAACTTTTTTATATATATTTATAGAATTTTTTTTCTCAAAAATTCAAAAAGCATTGGTTGTCTTCATTTTCTTAGTTATAACTGAGGTGGAAAGCTTAATTTGACAATATACACAGAAAGCAAGTGGTCAGGTTAGTTTCATATGATATGGTGCTTCAAATTTAAAAGCATAAAGCCCCATCATGAACATTCCAGTACAAATAATTAAGAACCAAATTTGATATTAAAGGTGAAAGGATTTTTATTTCACAAAAATTGTCAGTGTTTCACAAGATTGTTTGTTTGTTCTGCAGAAAGTCTGCACAGTTGGTTATAAATGAAAATGTATGACTAGATTCTGTTTTAAGTTTGTCATTTGGTTTCAGTCAATTATTCTGGTTGAAACCTTCGTTTCGTCTTGGGGATAATCCATTTATTAACTTCATCATCTTTCTCCTTTTTTAGAATTTAAAGAGCCCCTGTTAAGTTGTCTCTTGTAATTCATTCCTGACTCAACAGATTCTTTTTCTGTAAACTTCCTTGTGTTTTTTATTTTCTTCATTTACTGTTGTGAGCAGCTTCATGTCACCTCTGTTTTTCATTTTGTGTAGTAACAGTAAGATGTCATCAGTTTCCTGTAAGAGCTTAGCAGCATTTTAATTTTTATTTCACTGCTGGATAAATATTGCAGTATTTTGTTTTATTTTTATTTGGACTCCATGCGTTGCCTTTTAAGCAGTCCTTTACTTTTCATTTGCCGTTTTTAAGCCTTGCTTCCTCAACCCATTTGTCTGCAAAGACAATTTCAGCCTTATATCACCCTGAACCGCTTTAACTGCTTTTTAAAAATGCTACTCCTCTCATAAGTAGGTCTTCAACAGTTTGTCATCTTTTTATTCATTCTATTTCTCCAACCCGACACTGGTTCTGTGTGAGCAGCAGGCAAAAGGAAAGTTGTACTTAAAAATTCTCCCATCTCTCATGAATGTTGGTATTTGTTTCAATGAAGAAGTTCTCTGCGAGGAACTAGTTTGTCCAGTGGGGGTCTCTGTTTGTTCAGTAGTAGACTCATAAAGGAATGTCGCACACATCATGCTACTTAAGAAACAATATTTCTGCAGTACTCTTTGAATTGAAAAGTTCTACAGTCAATGGAGCACAGTTTGGCTTTTTTAAGAGTTGTAGCATTATTTACTTATTATTGTGAACTACACTCTGCTAAAAATAAATTCTAGACTCTGGAGATCTTTTGCTGTTTCCTGAAACAGCATAGCAGTTTGTCCTGCCCTTCAACTATTAATAATAGATTTAACAATACTTCAGTTGTATTACTATGCACCAGACATTGTCCTGCTTTTTCCTACTATGAGTTCCACAAATTAACTTTAAATTAGGAAGCTCATGTTTTGGTGTTCTGTTCGAAGGCCCTTTTAAATTCATTGGACCGGCTTATTATTTTTGTTGTTTTAGTTGTTGCCAGCTACATTTATGCAGGTTTGCCTTTGTTATAGGGTTTTGTATTTCTACAGTGGCTATGTATGCTTTGTTATTCATTGTTTCCTACACTTTAAAATATATTGTTGGTGTGGTGTGGCCTAAGATGTAAAAATGCCACCAGAGCAAAAGAATGTCATTGTCTACTAAAAGCTGCTGCTTGCACGCGGATGTTATAAGGAACTTCTGTTTCGCCATGCTTAGGGTCATGTGTCAAAGTAATGCAGAGGCCCTTTTGCCATTTCCCCTGGTTACAAACACTAGAAAAAAACCTCTGATGTCAAGAGGAGATTTGTTGATGTGCGTTTGGCTCTTGCTTGAATGATACAAAGGCCAGTTCAACATGATACTGTCTAAAATGTGTTTGGCTTAAAACTTGGAGAAGGTGGCATTATCACTGAAAGGTGGCTGTCATTGCAAGCTGCTGAATCAAGAGGTCTATGGATGTGACGCACACATACGTACATGTAACTGTGTAAAATGTTTTAAGTAATACTTGAAACCAATGAGGAAAAGAAGAAAATGAGCAAACTGCACAGAGATTGTGATTAAGTAGAGATCAGAGCCAGCCACAATGCCCTCCCAGTTTGTTCATGCATTTAAAAATTTTCACAGGGAGGACAACAGTTGAACCATATGTATCTTTCCAAAGTTCTGTAAAAAGCCAGAGGGGATGTCAGTGTTGAGGACTGCGGGTGGTGAACATGTAATGCTACACAACTAGTAATCACAGTTTCCCTTATTTCTCGTAGCTGCACTATATGCATTGTACATCCAGCCGAGTACACACACAAACGCACAAGCCCACCTTTAGTCATAAACCTGTTTGATTTTATCAGGATGGGTTGCACGTGGATTGGACTAAGTTGATGGTCATGACTAACTACACAACTGACGTTTATGGGGTCATGCTGCAGATGTCTACACCCAAGATTATGTAAATGAACCCTATGACTGAAAATTGCAGGAAAAGCGTATAACGTGACAGGGCCTTAATTTCACATATCTTGCAATTTCTAGTTGTGTAATGCCAATGTTGCATTCCATGGCTTCTAGTCATGGTGTATGTCAGGCTGATCTTGTTGCTGGACCATGTCTGCTTAAATGACTGAAAATGGCTGTGTATTTCACATTATGCAACTGTCTGCTAACGTTCTGGAGCAGTACTGCGTACACCTTTTTTTTTTTTGGAGTACTGCCCAATGGAGCTGGTGCTGTAAAAAGGTACGGCAAGTTCAGTAGCAGTCTTGCACAAATTTTCCCATTTTTTCCCATTGCAATGGTATGTAAAACATGAGCCATCAGACAGACGAGCTTCTGTTTTGTTTGTGAGGGCCAAAATATTCCTTATTTCTGATGGCTGCATTGTACTTTCAGAAGATGTTTGATTTTAATGGGGTGAATCATTGGGTATGTTGCCTCCGAGTTGCTAAGTTATCTAAGCTTGCTGGAAAGTGTGACATGGCCATAATATGACATGCTCAGGCAACGACATCAGCAATTTCAGTCGTCACGTTTGACATCTCCGACGACTAGAAGTCGTATAAAGTGACATTGACTTGTTATTCGGATTAAATATGCACCCTGCATTTATTCAGGAACAATGGATTTAATTAAACATGGAGATAATTTGAAAGTGTCAAATGAAAACCAGCAGTGTTAGAGCGAATTAAGAGAGCTTATTAAGTGTTAGAGCGAATTAAGAGAGCTTATTAACGACCACATGAAAGTAATGAGAACACCGTGACCTACAGTTTCAGTTGTGTTGAGGTGATTTACAGAAAGATGCTCTTTCTCAAGGCAGTTTGCACAGGACTTTTTTGCAATCATTTTTGTACAGTTTATCAGCATTTTTGGTACCACAGTACCATTAGAGGAATTCAGTCAGCTTATGTAAACTTGTTTATTTTTTGACATCAGCAATGATTAATTTTCAAACGGCAAACCTTATTGAAACGGCAGGCAGGAGTGTTACAAGAGGCTGACTGCCTCTGCTGGCTATCAAACAATGCAGCGTCTGCTTGTAGAGATGAATGATTGCGCGCCTTAGGAAACGGCTTATCTAACATTCGCCTAAACAGGTTGAGCCACTTGTGCCATTTATAGATATTAAGAGGTTTGTTTTTATTTTTGCAGGAAGCTCACAACCGGTATGTTCAAATTGCGAAATAACTCTAAAAACACGTCTAGAAATTCTAAACGATAAACTTGTACCCAGTGCTGGGGCACAGGACTTACAGTAATCATTAAACTCTGTGTTTGTGTTTTCATGTTGAATATCCTGAGTGTCTCCATTTGTCACCATATTTGGTAAACTTGCTCAAAAGAATACAAGAACATAAACAATTATGACATATGATGTTTTGAGTAGCCCAGTGTCTATTGACAAAAATTATGGAGCTCTCTAAGCTATCTGAGTTTGTATCTGTTCACACAATTTCTGAACCGGCCTCTTCACCTGCAGGACCTTGGGGAACCTTAGCCTGTCCTGGTAGCAGCCAGCTCATTGCTGGGCACAATAACACACACACACATTCATCTCTGTGGTAGAGGGCCGTGGTCTGTAGGAGCTCTACTTGGGTAGCCTTTGAAGATTTCTCTTTTGATAAACTTGTTTTCTATACCCTTGCCGGCCATTTTCGGGTACATCTACCTACTACAAGGTGTGATCCCTTTTGCCTGAATTCTTCAATAGATTCATCAAAGAGCTATAAGCACGCCTTGGTTTTTGCTAACTTTTAGAACAGTGCAGCATTTTGAACATTTTTTAATTCAAAACCACATCAAATTTAGTTTTGAAGGTCTCTAAAATCCTACAATCAACCAAATTACTTGGTTACTTATTCCATGTGTCTGTAGTCCCTGGTGTGAAGAAAAACCTAGTTTTTGCAGAATTGAAGTTAACCAACCATGACCCCGTGTTCTCGATGAACTCATTTTAAAGTCCTACTCTCAATCTGTTGTACTAACAGCTTTCATAATTTCAAACATTTCAGTCATGTCTCCTCTAAATTTCCTGGAGGACTGCAGTGGCTGCAGGTTGTCATTCTACTATTATCTTAATTAGTTCTGTGCTGCAGGAGAAATTGAGATTCAACACATCAGGGGACATTTTTTCAGTCTTCACTTCTCCATTATGGCTGCATCCACCAGACAAGAACAGAACATACTGTAGAATGGTCCTCTGCTGCTGTGGCCGGCCCGTTTTGAGAGATGGCTTCTTCTAGACCGCTGTTGTACAGAGTTGTCATGCCAGTATTTGTGGGCTTTCTCTTCACCTGGACACATCTGGCCATCCTGTGCTGGTTTATCCAGATACCATGGACCTGACCGACTCACTTGTAAAGTCTCAAGACTATCAAGCTGTGGTCCTGGAGGGCCATCATGGCTGCAGGGTTTTGTTCCAACCATAAATGTCTTGATGATAAGTCAATTCTTGCTGTCGAAGCACTGATTGCCCAAACTAACAATTGTCTTCATTTTAGTCATCTCGCTTGTTGAGATTCCCATCCTTAATTGCATATTTTAGCTTTAAGTGGTTGCATTAGGTGTTTTTAATGGATCCTCGTTAGCAATAAGACAAAGGAACCAGCAGGTTCCCACCTTCATGTGTTTGAATTTCCACCTGTGTGTATTCATGGTGGACCAATCTGGTTTAATAAAATATTTGGAAGGAAACTGAAGAGAAAAATGTGAAGGACAGAGAATGACAAATCATTAGGGTAACATCCTTGGATTGGAAAAAAAAATTGTGATATAAAAATGAGATGATGCCACTAACGAGCCATACAATTGAATAAGATTGGTTATCTGTAAAGATTGGTTTCTAATTGAGCAATCAGGGGCCCTGCCTGCCCCTGACTATGAAAATCTGAGACAAGCTGCCATTTCCAGATGCTGGAGACCTGTGAGAACTCTTAAGGAGTTACAAGCTACAGTGACTTTGATTGCATGGCTGGCTGTGCAGGCAACAATGTCTGTCCGCAAGCTTCACCAGTCACAGCTTTTTGTGAGAGAAAGCAACTGTTGAAAAGTGGACATGACATCCAAAATTCACTTGGGTGCCTGGAAGAAGTGTGGTGATGTGTGTTTGGGGTCCATGGCAGTGTGCAGGTATGCTCTAAGACTGTGGGGTGTAGCGTAGCTTAGTGGCCCCAGGGTGTAGATGGGGTCATTTTCTTTTTGCACATTCACGTGCAGAGACACTCAGTTCAGCCAGTTTCCTCATTAGCACTCCGGGCATCGTAATGAAAGCATCTACAGTAACCACTACAGTATACAGGAGCCCAAGGAGGACAGAGACAAAAGAAAGAGTCCGGAGGTTAAAAGGAAAAGGAAAAAAAGAGCATCAGGTTCACTGCAGACCACCCTGGGAGCAGGAAAGACCATTTGCTCCAGGAGATCCTACGGACGCTGAGGGACACCAATGGGATTTGCAACAAGATACTAAATATGACTGCTGTAGCCTCCTTAACGTTAACGTTTTTTCTCAAAAAAAATGTGTAAAAACGCTTGCATTTTTATTACATTTATTCTTTCTACTGTTAAAGGTGCAGAATACTAAAAGTACACAATCAGAATTGTTGAAAGTATAATGATACAAATAATAATAATGATGGGTAATAATATGTGACAGTGACACAATCACCGCTTTCAGTTTCACTGCCTAAAGAAAAATTCACTTCGTCATCACTGCTGATGAAAGGCGTTTATTATGAGACGCCATTAAGAGGCTAGGAGAAGATGCTTCTACACTGTTGCCCAGGTAACACTCGGGCCTGATGCTTACACTGGACACGCCCACACGGTTGCCAGAGTAACGTTCACCACTAATGCTGGTTAGTAAACCTCAGGTTTTACGCTAGACGCGGCTATACCGTTGGACCGAGTGACACTCAGGACTAACGCCTTTAGTGCTTGTTTTACAGCCCGGGTGACACTCACACAAGACACACCTACACCATTACCCAAGTGACACTTGGCACTAACACTGTTGCCACATTTACAGCCCAAGTAGGCCTTGGGTCTTACACAAAATGTGTCTATACTGAGTTTAGCGCTTGTTTTACAACCCGGGTGACGCACACACAAGACATGCCTACACTGTTGGCACTTTTTCAGCCCGAGTAATCCTCAGGTCTTACACGAGACGTGTCTATACTGTTGCCTGAGTCACCCTCGGGACTAGCCCCTTAAGCACTTGTTCGACAGCCCGAGTGACGCTTGGGCCTACCGCTAAGGAGGGTAATAGACCTGCCATTGCTATGCCCCACACATTATGGTGACCTGAAATGGGAAGCCCACTTATGAAAGTGTTGTTGTTTCTACATGCTGTGACTGACGTGTGTAAATCCCCTTAAGTGAAAGTCTGCATTGGGCATTTTAATCACATCTCAATTGTTTAATTTGTAATTTTAAATTGTGGACCAGAGGGGTAAATCAAGAAAAAATGTGTCGTTCTGCCAAACATTATGGAGGGCATTGTGTTTATATATAATTTCTATTTAAGAGTGGGGTGAGTGGTGGCTGTGAGGTTAGGGATTTGCACTGGCGATTGGAAGGCTGCCGGTTCGAGTTCCGTAAACGCCCGAGGTGACTCCACTCCGTTGGGCCCTTGCCGTTAACCTGCAATTGCTCCGTCCTGGGTATGACGTTAATCTGCATCCAGTCCTGTGACTGGATCCTCCAAATTACAGGGCGAACTTGGGGGTGGGTGGCAGGATTGGCTGTCCAGCTACCATAAAAAAAACCTCACATGACCCCAGTGTGGTGCGGAGGTGTCACCCGCTGTGCTCGGGTACCAATCCTGGATGTGTGTTTGGTGTGGCAATGTGCTCAGCCACTTCAATGAAGAGAATCAAGCAGGTACAATACCACGTACTTTAGTCAAACGTACTCTCGATTAAACAATACAGCAGCCCAGTCATTTTATTCCAAGAAAAAAAATAAATTCCAGTCAGCTAAAAAAAAATCCACACAACTTCTTTCCCCGTTACATGGGACAGTTATATGAGAAACAAAAAAAGTCCCAGTGTGGTTCCTCATCTTTATTAAAACAGCAGCAAAGGTCAAGCATTAAAGTTACCAAATTTTAAAGAAATCTCAAGCCATTCCTGGAAGAGAGCGTCTTAATGTCCCTTTTTTATTTTCTTGTATACAAAGTATAGGCTGCGGTGGGCTGGCACCCTGCCCGGGGTTTGTTTCCTTGAGTCCTGTGTTGGCTGGGATTGGCTCCAGCAGACCTCCGGGACCCTGTAGTTAGGATATAGCGGGTTGGATAACGGATGGATAGATGGATGAACAAAGTATAGGGAAAGTATTGGAATCCTCCAAAAATTGCATTTTGAGATTATAATGAATCTCGACGTTTTAGACCTCCCTGAGCCCAAAAATACCATTTATGAAATTATGTGTGTATGTAAACGTGTTAACTTTAATACGCTTTCACGTAGGTTAACCAAATTGTGCATACAAGTACAAAACGTAGATTTCTGTCAACCTTTGGGCTATTTCTGTTAACCAGAATTGGTACTTTACCTTTTATTCATGCGGCTGCAGAGTCTGATTTATTCAGCTTTAACTTTTATAATGACTGTTCAATATAGTATTAATTTGATTTGATTTGTTGTTGATTGTTCTTTAATGTACATAATATAAAAATATAATCATTGTCTTGCGATTTACTCCTCAAATGTTCATCCTCATATCTGAACATACAAGAAAGTCGAGGGGAGACCACTCCTGATTTTTTAAGATGAAATCAGACATACGAAAAACGTGTATCGAAAAACTAGACAAAAAACTTCAAACTGCAGTGGTGTTGCTTTTATTTAACAAAGAAAGAATCTGTTCAAGGCGTAAGCAGAATCCACTTGACAAGACTTCACTAATAAGGAAAACGAGACTTAATGTTATGATATATAATCCTTGTCCAGATTTCATTTTTTGTAGTGCAGTGCAGTGTGAGGATTGCTGCTGCTGCTGCCTCGGTGTTCCCTGCATGTGACGTTTCCTTGTCCTGCCCGTGTCTCCGTTGGTTTCCTCCACGAGTCCAGAGACGTGCAGATTTCGGTGTACTGCTTATGCTAATCTGGAAACCCAACACACATTAACATTGATTATGATGGGAAGTGTCAAGAAGTGAGCCGTGTCTCCTTCCCATTTAAGGCTTCCTTGAACAACAACAACAACGTTTATTTCTATAGCATGCTTTCATACAAATGATGTAGCTCAAAATGCTTTACAAGATGAAGAAAGAGAAAGGAAAAAAAATAAAAATAATATTAGGCAACACTAATTAACAAAGAATAAGGTAAGGTCCGATGGCCGGGAGGATAGGAAAAACAAACAAGAAAAACACCAGAGGCCTGGGGAAAAAAAACAAAATCTGTAAGGGTTCCAAGGTCATGAGACCACCCAGACCCCCATTTGAAGGCACTTGAGATCTAACGCCACCATAAAGTTTTGCTCTGGGTACGAGAGGATGATGGTAAATGTGTGTGTGTTCACACCTACTTTAAGGAGAAGACCTTGAGAGGGAGAATCAGTTTGGTGAGCTACTCATTCTAAGCACGACTGCCATCTACAGTGCATCTGGAAAGTATTCACAGCACATCACTTGTTCCACATTTTGTTATGTTGCAGCCTTATTCTAAAATGGATTAAATTCATTTTTTTCCTTAGAATTCTATACACAACACCCCATAATGACAATGTGAAAAAAGTTTACTTGAGGTTTTTGCAAATTTATTAAAAATAAAAAAAATGAGAAAGCACATGTACATAAGTATTCACAGCTTTTGCCATGAAGCTCAAAATTGAGCTCAGGTGTATCCTGTTTCCCCTGATCATCCTTGAGATGTTTCTACAGCTTAAATGGAGTCCACCTGTGGTACATTCAGTTGACTGGACATGATTTGGAAAGGCACACACCTGTCTATAGAAGGTCCCACAGTTGGCAGTTCATGTCAGAGCACAAACCAAGCATGAAGTCAAAGGAATTGTCTGTAGACCTCCAAGACAGGATTGTCTCGAGGCACAAATCTGGGAAAGGTTATAGAAAAATTTCTGCTGCTTTGAAGGTCCCAATGAGCACAGTGGCCTCCATCATCCGTAAGTGAAAGAAGTTTGAAACCAACAGGACTCTTCCTAGAGGTGGCCGGCCATCTAAACTGAGCGATCAGGGGAGGAGGGCCTAAGTCAGGGAGGTGACCAAGAACCCGATGGTCACTCTGTCAGAGATCCAGAGGTCCTCTGTGGAGAGAGGAGAACCTTCTAGAAGGACAACCATCTCTGCAGCAATCCACCAATCAGGCCTGTATGGTAGAGTGGCCAGACGGAAGCCACTCCTTAGTAAAAGGCACATGGCAGCCCGCCTGGAGTTTGCCAAAAGGCACCTGAAGGACTCTCAGACCATGAGAAACTAAATTCTCTGGTCTGATGAGACAAAGATTGAACTCTTTGGTGTGAATGTCAGGCGTCATGTTTGGAGGAAACCAGGCACCGCTCATCACCTTTCCAATACCATCCCTACAGTAAAGCATGGTGGTGGCAGCATCATGCTGTGGGGATGTTTTTCAGCAGCAGGAACTGGGAGACTAGTCAGGATAAAGGAAAAGATGACTGCAGCAATGTACAGAGACATCCTGGATGAAAACCTGCTCCAGAGCGCTCTTGACCTCAGACTGGGGCGATGGTTCATCATTCAGCAGGACAACGACCCTAAGCACACAGTCAAGATATCAAAGGAGTGGCTTCAGGACAACTCTGTGAATGTCCTTGAGTGGCCCAGCCTGAGCCCAGACTTGAATCCGATTGAACATCTCTGGAGAGATCTTAAAATGGCTGTGCACCGACGCTTCCCATCCAACCTGATGGAGCTTGAGAGGTGCTGCAAAGAGGAATGGGCGAAACTGGCCAAGGATAGGTGTGTCAAGGTTGTGGCATCATATTCAAAAAGACTTGAGGCTGTAATTGCTGCCAAAGGAGCATCGACAAAGTATTGAGCAAAGGCTGTGAATACTTATGGACATGGGATTTCTTAATTTTTTTTATTTTTAATAAATTCGCAAAAACCTCAACTAAACTTTATTCACATTGTCATTATGGGGTGCGGTGTGTAGAATTCTGAGGAAAAAAATGAATTTAATCAATTTTGGAATAAGGCTGTAACATAACAAAATGTGGAAAAAGTGATGTGCTGTGAATACTTTCCGGATGCACTGTATATTGTCCTGATTTGTCACTTCTGCTTCAATGCAGTGCTGAGTTATGTGGCTGGATCCTGTCCTGGCACCATTAGGCATACAGAAAGCGAAGCCACATATTTTGGTCTTGATACATACAGTATGTCTGTTCCCAAATCAAAATCACCTAAATCAAAACACTCGGCAAACTCGGCTGTAACAGGAGCCGCTGTGTCACTTGCAATTATGTCTCCAATAATACCCTCTGGCACATTCAGTGTTAAACTACGGGCCTTGCCAGTGTCGTTTACTGCTTTTCTTGTGGGACGTGTCCTGCCATCTATACGGGTGAAATTGGGGGATGGCCAGCAGAGAGTTTCAGGGAGCAAGTCTGAGCCATTAAGACCTCACAAAGTCAACTGTAGATCACGTCACATCTCTTGATCATAAGTCACACTGACCTTTTAGTTTGTGTTCTACCTCAGGGCATCAAAGACACTTTTCAAAGAATACAGAAGATGCTAAGCTCGTGCTCAACCTGGGATCACATATTGACCAATTAACTTTTTACTTTCTCATAAACGAAGTATAGGGAAAGTATTGTAATCATCCAAAAGTTCGATGTCGAGATTTTGATGAATCTCGATGTTTTAGACCTCCCTGAGTTGAAAATACCATTCTTGGAATTATGTCTGTGTGTCTGTCTCTGTGTGTGAGTGTGTGTGTAAACATGATCATTTGAGTACGCTTTTATTTAGGTCAACGAAATTTTGCATACAAGTTTTAGGTACAAAACGTAGATTTCTATTAACTTTTGGGCTAGTTCCATTAAATGGAAATGGTACTTTACATTTTATTAATGCAACTGCAGACTCTGATTTATTCAACTTTACTTTTATAGTAAGTGTTCAATATATTATTCATTTCATTTGATTTGTTGTTGATGGTTCTTTAATGTACATAATATAAAAGTATAATCATTGTCTTGCGATTTACTCCTCAAATATCCATCTCCATATCTGAATATACGAGAGAGTTTAGAGGAGACCACTCCCATTCGTTTACTTACTGTCACCTTTTGTCCTGGCTTTGTCCTTTCCCATCTATGTTACGGCCATTTTTTCTTTTCAGTTGCATGGCCGATTAAGGCTTTACAGCTGAAAAGTTGTGTCTTTAACCTTCTTGCCATTTCATTGTTGTAATTGCCTTTAACCTTGTAACGGCCGACTCACTCTTCAAAACCTGCAGCTACACCACCAAGACCCATGGCCTGGCAAGCTGACGACTTTAGAGTTCAGAAACCTCACAATATGAAGAAGAAAAGGATGATTCGGCTTCTGATTGATAACTGTGCTGCCCACAACATTTAGATAATGTTTGTGTTGAGTTCCTCCCACCCATTTGCACAGCAGTGCTTCAGCCATTGGATTTGGGCATCATTCGCACCCTGAAAGTGTATTATGGCAAGGAAATGCTGAGAAAAATTCTTGTCAGCATAACTTGTAGGCAGGAAGAGATTAAAATTAACGTGACAGAAGCTATTGAAATGATTGCAAACGTTAAAGAAAGCACTATAGTAATCCCTCCTCGATCGCGGGGGTTGCGTTCCAGACCCCCTTGCGATAGGTGAAAATCTGCGAAGTAGAAACCATATGTTTGTATGATTATTTTTATATATTTTAAGCCCTTATAAACTCTCCCACACTGTTTATAAATATTCCCCGCAGAGTTATACAGCATAAACCCTTTGTATTCTCTTAGATATTAGGTAAGATTCATTGAAATTATGTATATAAACACACTGTTTATATACAGTAAAACCTAAATATTATTTTAAAGATATCGAGTGTCTCCGATATCACATATTTTACAGCCATTACGATAGACAGGCCACCAGCAATAAATACGTACAATGCAAGAAAAATAGTATACAGTAAATGTGTGTACAGTGACACTAAACGTACGTACATGTACTAAGTACTTTAAGTAGAAAATGAATTATGGTTACTCACCAACAATGACACGATGACTTGTCTGATAACGAGGAGTTTAGTTTTACTGCACAACAAAGGAGAGCGTTACAGCCCTTAAAGGAGCCACTTCAGGAGATTGTGTAGCACTGCCGTTGTTCTTCTTCTGGCAGTCTTCAATCCAAATCCCTAAAGCAGATTCCATCCAGACTACTGCCTTATTACATCCACTTCAACTCGTTTTGCACCCTGGTTAACAGGACACTGCGGCCGTAGATCTTATATTCCTTTTCTACTTTTTAAATATAATGAATCGTAGCCTCATTGATGCTGTAATGGCGTCCTACAGCGCTGTAGCTTTTCCCTTCCTTCAACAAATGCAAAACGTTTACCTTTTTCGTCAGTCGTTAACATCTTCCGTTGGCGCTTGGGCACGGCCACTGAAGCAGTAGCAGATCGTTTTGGAGCCACAATGAAGGGCTTGACTACACACAAAGATAAACACAAAAGAGCACAAAAGTGAACTCTTTACACAGAGAAACACGTTGATGTTGAATGAGCGAGACGAGACTTCCTGGTTAACACTGCATTCAGCACGCAGGAACTTAACTGCGTGCTCTGATTGGTTAGCTTCTCAGTCATCCGCCAATAGCGTCCCTTGTATGAAATCAACTGGGCAAACCAACTGAGGAAGCATATACAGGAAGTAAAAAGACCCATTGTCCGCAGAACCCGTGAAGCAGCGAAAAATCTAAGTTATATATTTAGTTATGCTTACATATAAAATCCGTGATAGAGTGAAGCCGCGAAAGTCGAAGCGCGATATAGCGAGGTATTACTGTATAGCAACAAATACCGAATCTCATTACAACAAAATTTTCATTACAACGAAATATTTTTTAGGTCCCTGGGAGTTCGTTGTAACGGAATTTTACCTGTATATCTCTCTATTATAAAAAAGAAAACGAGATCGCGACGAGCCGTGATCTTTTGAAGAGAGACAGAGATACACTTTCACATCCCGTGGCATGGGCAAGTCATGTCATACTTACAACCTTTGGAAGCAAGTCCCATGATACACATGCAGAGCAGGTTAGAGATAATAGAAGTAGGAAAATCGAAAGTCTCAAGAAAATGAGAGTAAAGATCACATTAGCGCAAACAAACGGAAAATCTTACTCGGTGAAATAAAAGAATAGCGAAAAGAGATCACATAGTGTTTGAGGATGTCTGGGGGAGGCAGAACACGCGGCACGGGAGCAGCAGCCATCCAGCAGCTGATCGAGCAAAGAGCAGATAAAAAAAAGAACTGTATTTGTTTCCCATTGTATCACTATTTAAGAGGGGATTTTGGAGGAGCAACCGCGTCTCCTTGGGCACCCCTCTTAACAATGATGCATAGCGCTTGGCGGGGGGTGGAAGGGGTTGGCGAGCAAAGTGAGCATCGGGTAAAGCCCCCTAGTATTGATAAAATAAGAAATGAACAAACTCCAAACAATATATATATCATACTCCAACCAACTCCGACATAACATTCAACCTCAAAAGTGTCAGTCGGAAAGTAATAATTAAAAAAAAAAGTGCAGCACAAAGTTCATATACAACACAAACCCTCCCTTGACCCCACACTGAACACAAACTCAATAAGACACACAGAAAACACGAAACGCACATAAAAGATTTACCGGAAATTGGACAATGTTTGTGAACCTGGTTCAGCTGGAAAAACTGTCCTATGGAAATTACACGGATTTAAATGATGGCTTGCTCCTCTCGCCACACAACAGGAAACAGTCTCACCGTGCTTATCCTCGGTAATCCAGAGCCCCGGGGTTTTTGCGGTGCACAGATGTTGAAAGTGTCAGGTAGACAACAACAACAACAACAACAACATTTATTTATATAGCACATTTTCATACAAACAGTAGCTCAAAGTGCTTTACATATTAAAGAATAGAAAAATGAAAGACATAATTATAAAAAATAAATCAACATTAACATCGAATAAGAGTAAGGTTCAATGGCCAGGGGGGACAGAAAAACAAAAACTCCAGACGGCTGGAGAAAAAATAAAATCTGTAGGGATTCCAGACCATGATACCGCCCAGTCCCCTCTGGGCATTCTACCTAACATAAATGAAACAGTCCTCTTTGGATTTAGGGTTCTCACGGAAGGGCTTGATGATGATGATGGTCACGTAGACTTCTTCCTTTTAATCCGTCCATCATTGTTGGAGCATCATGAAGCTTTGAGTAGGTGGAGGTGGCGCAGGCCACCACCACAAAGAAACCGGAAAAAGAAACAGAAAAGATAGTAGGGGTCAGTACCGATTTTAGAGCCACCATGAATAGTTATTATGATGAATTGAACATACAGAGTATCAGGATTAAGTTAAATTACGATTAAAATGAAGTTATAAAAAGGCCATGTTAAAGTAATGTGTTTTCAGCAGTGTTTTAAACTGCTCTACTGTATCAGCCTGGCGAATTCCTATTGGCAGGCTATTCCAGATTTTAGGTGCATAGCAGCAGAAGGCCACCTCACCACTTCTTTTAAGTTTTGTTCTTGGAATTCTAAGGAGACACTCATTTGAGGATCTGAGGTTACGATTTGGAATATAAGGTGTCAGACATTCCGATATATAAGATGGAGCGAGATTATTTAAGGCTTTATAAACCATAAGCAGAATTTTAAAGTCAATTCTGAATGACACAGGTAACCAGTGTAGTGACGCTAAGACTGGTGTGATGTGTTCTGATTTTCTTTTCCTAGTTAGGATTCTAGCAGCTGCATTCTGCACGATTTATATCTTTTTTGGGTAGTCCTGAGAGGAGTGCATTACAGTAATCTAGTCGACTGAAAACAAACGCGTGAACTAATTTCTCAGAACAGTCACAGAGTTGTGGTGAAGTCACTCCTTCGTTATTTTAGCTGTGTGCTTAGGGTCATTATCTTGTTGGAAGGTAAACCTTCGGCCCAGTCTGAGGTCCTTAGCACTCTGGAGAAGGTTTTTGTCCAGGATATCCCTGTACTTGGCGCATTCATCCTTCCCTCGATTGCAATCAGTCGTCCTGTCCCTGCAGCTGAAAAACACCCCCACAGCATGTTGCTGCCACCGCCATGCTTCACTGTGGGGACTGTATTGGACAAGTGATGAGCAGTGTCTGGTTGTCTCCACACATACCGCTTAGAATTAAGGCCAAAAAGTTTTATCTTGGAGTTTTCAAAGAACCTGAAGGACTCTGAGATGGTGAGAAATAAGATTCTCTGGTCTGATGAGACCAAGATAGAACTTTTTCTTGAATGGCCCAGCTAGAGCCCTGACTTAAACCCAATTGAGCATCTCTGGAGAGACCTAAAAATGGCTGACCACCAACGTTTACCATCCAACCTGACAGAACTGGAGAGGATCTGCAAGGAGGAATGGCAGAAGATCCCCAAATCCAGGTGTGAAAAACTTGTTGCATCTTTGCCAAGAAGACTCATCGCTGTATGAGCTCAAAAGGGTGCTTCTACTAAATACTGAGCAAAGGGTCTGAATACTTAGGACCATGTGATATTTCAGGTTTTCTTTTTTAATAAATCTGCAACAATTTCAAAAATTCTTTTTTTTGTCTGTCAATATGAAAAAAATAATTTAAATGATTTTAGCAAATGGCTGCAATAAAACAAAGAGTGAAAAATTGAAGGGGGTCTGAATACTTTCCGTACCCACTGTATACTTTAACTTACATTTACTGACGGTTGATGCGGCTACAGACGGGAAGCATATGACAGACTTTTATCCAGGTGGGAGTCTGGATCTACGCAGTCTGCCATTTTTTCGTCACCACACTGAGAGGGTTTTCAGACGAAGGTCCGACACAGCTTCGAAGGGGTTTTGGTCTTGTCCAAGCCTTTTAATACTGTCTGCTTCACTTGCTGGTCTTCTCTGTCTCCAAACAAGGGCAGGTAGGGACTGAACTCCTCCTCCACAAAATACAGAAATAACATAATGCCTACATGCCGGTTCTCATTCTCCCAACTGACAGAGGACAGAAATACTCTTCTGTGTTTAGGCTGACTATACAATCCTCCAGTTGTCTTTGCCTGTCTAATCCAATGCTTGGTTGGCAATTCTAAATGCTGAGCCCCTGTGTGCCAAACTTAGCATGCACATGTGAATGGAGCCTTTAACAGTGTTGTTCAGGACAGTGACATAAAATATTAAAGAAAAATGTATTATAACCCCGACTCACAGGAATCTTTTGTTTTTGATAAAAGGAAACCTTAAAATTATCAAAAGCTTTCTTCTCAAGCATTGCTTGCCTTTCTCCTCCCGTTCTTCTCACACATGTGTGTTCACCTTTGATGCTGAATGTAACCCAGGTCACGAACTTGGAGTCACCTTGGTGAACATATCGGTTTCATATCTTCAAATCTCCATCGAGTGAGACCATGGGATTCATAAGCAGAGGGAGGCCTCAATGCCTCAAACTTTCCAGGGTCTGTCACAGTTCACAGTTTGCGTCAGTCAGACTTTCCTTAGCTTTGGTACCCTGCTCACGGCCTTTGACCCGAACGCTGATCACGGTGAACGCAGTTCAACTTTGGGTGTGGTTGTAATCACAAGTTCAACACATGGAGTGCAAATGTGTGTTTCAGCTCACTTGACCGGGGTCAACCCACATGCAGAGGTGGATCAGAGCCCTTGTGGGTAAAGTGAAGCGATTCCCATGAAGATAAGCTGCAGCCCAAGATAGCAGGCGTCAACTCCTGACCCGGACAGGTCCTAAGGTGTTAGTTCATGAGCTATTACCTTACCGAGTCATAAGCAATATGACTGACTTTAAGGAACATTTAAGACATTTACGGTTTTACAGTAGGGGCTGCCCGGACCACACTTAGTGTTCATGTTTGAAATTAGACAGCAGCAGAGATTGAGAGCTGTGGTTAAGAAAAGCAAAACATGAAACTTTGTTGGCTTTCAGAGCTGGGTTGCGATTGTCAAATGTTCATGAGGCGTTGGCAGCGTGGCCCTCCTTCTAGGGTGTAGTACGCAAGTAAGTAGCCCCCTGCACAGTACGGAGTGCCACCCTGGTCTGAATAACAACAACAACAACAAGATTTATTTCTATAGCACATTTTCATACTGATAATGTAGCTCTAAGTGCTTTACATGATGAAGAAAAGAGAAATGAAAGACAAAGTAAAAATTAGAATAAGACAACACTAATTAACATAGAATAAGAGTAAGGTCTGATGGCCAGGGAGGACAGAAAAAACAAAAAGAAAACTCCAGACGGCTGGAGAGAAAAAATAAAATCTGCAGGGGTTCCAGGCCATGAGACCACCCAGTCCCCTCTGGGCATTCTACCTAACATAAATGAACAGTCCTCTTTGTGTTTAGGGTTCTCATGGAGGGACTTGATGATGATGGTCATGTAGACTTCTGGCTTTTAATCCATCAATATAGGAACATCACGGTTCTTTTTATCAGGTGGTGGTGGCGCAGGTCGTCACCACAGAAAACTGGGAAAGAAACAGAAAAGAGAGTTGGGGTCAGTACGGATTTTAGAGCCACCATGAATAGTTATTATAATGAATTGAATATACAGAGTATCAGGATTAAATGAAGGTGAAGTTATGAGAAGGCCATGTTAAAGTAATGTGTTTTCAGCAGTGTTTTAAAGTGCTCTACTGTATTTGCCTGGCGAATTCCTATTGGCAGGCTATTCCAGATTTTAGGAGCATTGCAGCAGAAGGCCGCCTCACCACTTCTTTTAAGTTTTGTTCTTGGAATTCTAAGGAGACACTCATTTGTCAGACACTCCGATATATAAGATGGAGTGAGATTATTTAAGGCTTTGTAAACCATAAGCAGAATTTTAAAGTCAATTCTGAATGACACAGGTAACCAGTGTAGTGACATCAAAACTGGAGAAATGTGTTTGGTTTTTTTTTCCTAGTCAGGATTCTAGCAGCTGCATTCGATTTATGTCTTTTTTGGGTAGTCCTGAGAGGAGTGCATTACAGTAATCTAGTCGACTGAAAACAAAAGCGTGAACTAATTTCTCAGCATCTTGCAATGTAATAAGAGGTCTAATTTTTTATTCTAATATGTTTCTTAAGTGAAAAAATGCTGTCCTGGTGATCTGATTAATATGCGATTTAAAATTTAGGTTACAGTCAACAGTTACCCCTAAATTCTTTACCTCCGACTTGACTTTTAATCCTAATGTATCAAGTTTATTTCTGATAATCTCATTATATCCATTATTGCCAATCACTAAAATTTCATTTTTCTCTTTATTTAGCTTGAGAAAATTTCTACTCATCCACTCAGACACACAAGTAAGACAATGTGTTCGTGAAACAACAGAGTCGGGGTCATCAGGGGCTATTGACAAATACAGCTGGGTGTCATCAGCATAGCTGTGGTAGCTCACGTTATGCCCTGAGATAATCTGACCTAACGGAAGCATGTAGATTGAAAATTATAATAGCAGTGAATGGAATTGGGTGAAGCTAATGGGACTTCTCACTCAGCGTTTGTTTTGTTACATCTGTGCATGCGCTGCAGAGAAGACATGTCATATGGAACAGCAAGCACATTTCTCTCGTGGAGCTGAGCACTCTGGGAGCAAATCATCAGCACCACTACAGTAACACAAGCTGGGGTCTCCTTTGGCTCTCTCAGTTCTTTGTGGCATGGATTCCACAAGAGATGGGAAACGATCCTTTGAAGTTCTGGTTCTTGTTGACACGATTGCATCACACGCTTTCCTGCAGATATGTCAGCCGCACAGTGGTGCTGTGAATCACCCCTTCTACCACATCCCAAAGGTGTTCTACTGGGTGGGAAGGCCACTTAAGACCACTGAATTCATTGTCAAGTTCACAAAACCAGTCTGAGGTGACTTGCCTTGTGACGTGGTGCATTATCATGCTGGAAGTAGCCATTAGAAAATGGGTCAGTTGTGGCGATGAAGGTCATGAACATTACTCCAATAGGCCATGACTTACAAGCGATGATTGATTGGTATTAACAGGCCCAAAGGGTGCCAAGGAAACATTTCCATCCCATTCCACCACCACCAGACTGGGCTGTGACCAGAGACTAATTGCCTTGAGATTAATATTTAAGAGTGAAATGTACGTATAAAAGCTGAATTTACTGTCTCCTCGTTCATAACAATTTCCAGGACAAAATGGTGTTTGTTGGTTTTTTGAGTCTGCGCCAATGTATATTGTGTGGCCGGGGTTAGACTTGGGATTCCTGGCCTGAATAGGCTTCCCACTCCGGCCCTGGCTGCATGGATTCATGAAGTTGGCACCAAATTCTGCCCGTACCATCTGTGTGCCTCAGCAGAAACTGAGATTCATGAGACCAGGCTACGTTTTCCCAGTTTTCAGCTGTCCAGTTTTGGTGAGCCTGTGCCCACTGCAGCCTCAGCTTTCTGTTTTTGGTTTACAGATGTGGTCTTCTGCTGTTGTAGCTTCATCCGCCTTAAAGTTTGACGTGTTATGCATTCTGAGATGTTCTACTAGGTGGTTATCCAAGTTACCACAGCCTTTGTGTCAACTCCGACCAGGCTCGCCATTCTCATCCGACGTCAGAGGGGACTGGGTGGTCTCATGGCCCTGGAATCCCTACAGATTTTATTTTTTTCTCCAGCCGTCTGGAGTTTATTTTTGTTTTTTCTGTCCACCCTGGCCATTGAACCTTACTCTTATTCTAGGTTAATTAATGTTGACTTATTTTATTTTCTTACTGTGTCTTTTATTTTTCTATTCTTCATTATGTAAAGCACTTTGAGCTACTTTTTGTATGAAAATGTGCTATATAAATAAATGTTGTTGTTGTTGTCTCTCATTAACATGGTGGGTAAGGTAGCCTAGCACATAGAGGACCATGTGACCCTCCAAGGATATGCCTCCCCAGACCATCACTGACCTATTGCCAAAACGGTCATGCTGGATGATGTCACCATGGCATCTTCACATCTGTCACATGTGCTCAGTGTGAACCTCTTCTGTAAAGAGAAAGGGGCACCAATGACGGAGCTGCCAATTGTGGTATTCTCTGGTAAACGCCAATCGAGCTGCACAGTGATAAGCCGTGAGCACAGGTCCCACTAGAGGATATTGAACCCTTGTGCTACCCTCATGGAGTCTGTTTGTGATAGTTTGGTCAGATACATGCACACCAGTCATTTCGTAGGACTCTGGCAGTGCTCCTCCTGTTCCTCCTCACACAAAGGAGCAGATGCTGGCATTGCTGCTGGGTTGATGCCCTTCTACGGCCCTGTCCGGCTCTCCTAGTGTAACGGCCCCTCTCCTGGTATCTCCTCTATGCATGGGGGGGGCACAGCAAACTATCTTGCAACAACACATATGGATGTGCCATCCTAGAGGAGCAGGACTACCAGTACAATCTGAATCGGCTGCAGGTACCGCCTCATGCTACCAGTAGTGACAAGGACACTGGCAAAGTGCAAAACCAGTCAGGAGTGATAAGGAGAGAGCAATTGTCTGTGGCCAGCATTCCCTCTTTGTGGGTTGTCTTACTGTTGCCTGTCCAGTGCACCGGTTGTCACTTTCATTTGCACCAAAGCAGGTGACGCTGATTCACAGTCGCTTATGTTTCCTAACTGGACAGACCGAGATCCCTGAAGCTTAACTGACTCGGTGTTAGACTGTATATATATATATGTGTGTGTATGTGCATTGTATGTGTGTTTTTGTTTTTTGAATGCTGACATTTCCAGCATTTCCCATAAGGCACAGCAAGGTGACATAGTGCTAGGCGTGGATTAGTAGTAGTAGAAGGGAGGTGGTTAATATTAGGACATTGTGGAAAAGGAGAGCAGAGCTGAGTGCCATTATGAACAATGCTGCACATCCTCTCTGTGACACACCAACACCAACATCAGAAGAAGTGGGTCAAGAAATACGACTGGGGGTCCTTTATACCAACAGCAATACACCTGCATAAAGCCTCACTGTGCCTGGGACATTCAAGTCAGAATTCTTCTTTCCTTTTAATTTTATTCCCTTTAGTCATTCTGTTTCTCGTCGAATGTTTGATTTATTTCAATTTGTTTGGACCAAACTCAACCAAAGATTATAGGTGGCAATTTCCCAACTCTATTTCATTACAATGTTGTAATATGTCACTGTGCTTTATACAAATAATATTTTATAAATCTGCTTCTTCTCACATGTACGGCTAACACAAGGCCAGATTTAGCACACAGGGGCTCATCATTTAGAACTGCTAGGTAAGCATCAGAACAAAATGGGCACTGTACTACTTCTGTGTGACAAAGACAGCATGACATTTCCCTTGATTAGAATGGCATGATTTACCTAAGCAGGGGTCTGAACATGGAGAAAGAGTATAAAGTCTTGGAACATTGCCTGGCACACCTTTGAAGCCGACAGATGGATTGGAGATAATGTCATCCAATCCTGAAAATCCTTCCAGCGCAGCAACGAAAATGGCAGACTCTACTCAAAGTCTTGTCATGGCTTTCCATCTGCTATGCAGTGTAAATCGTCATTAAAGAAAGCTACGTTATTTCTCCTATGTGATTTCTTACCGCCATATTGCCTTTATACACTTTGTGCACAATTATTAGGCAAGTGAGTATTTTGACCATCTCATCCTTTTTATTTATGTATTCCGACTCTAAGCTGTACAAACTTGAATAGCTCTTGGATTTAAGCATATCAGGTGATGTGTATTTGTGTAACGGGAGGGTGTGGCCTAAGGAGATCAACATTCTATATCAAGGTGTGCAGAATTATTAGGCAGCTTGTTGTCCTCAGGCAAAATGCGCCAAAAAAGAGATTTAACCGACACTAAAAAGTCAAAAATTGTAAAAAGTCTTTCAGGCGGATGCAGCACTCTTGAAATTGCTCACATATTGGGGTGTGATCACAGAACCATCAAACGCTTTGTTGCAAATAGTCAACAGAAACGTGCTGGGGAAAAAAAAAGACGCAAATTAACTGCCAATGATTTGAAAAGAATCAAACGTGAAGTTACCTGGAACCCATTGTCCTCCAGTGGTGTCATATTGCAGAACTGCAACCTATATGGAGTGCCCAGAAGTACAAGGTATTCAGTGCTCAGAGACACGGCCAAGATAAGGAAACCCGACCACCACTGAACAAGACACACAAGTTGAAACGTCAAGACTGGGCCAGGAAATATCTGAAGACAGATTTTTCAAAGGTTTTATGGACTGAAGAGATGAGAGGGACTCTTGACGGAGCAGATGGAGGTGCCCATGGCTGGATCGGTAACGGGCACAGAGCTCCACTTGGGCTCAGACACCAGTAAGATGAAGGTGGGGTACTGGTATGGTTTGGTATTATTAAAGATGAGCTAGTTGGACCTTTTCAGGTTTAAGATGGACTCAAAATCAACTCCCAAACCTACTGCCAGTTTTTAGAAGACAAGGACACTTTATTCAAGCAGTAGTAAAAGAAAAAAGTCTGCATCTTTCTAGAAGACCATGATTTTTATGCAGGACAATACTCCATCACATGCGTGGAGGGCCAGTAAAGGCCTTAAACATAAAAGAAAAATGACATGGCCCCCTTCCTCACCTGACCTAAAGCCCTTCTTAAACGGCACATTTATAGGGAAGGAAAAGACAACACGTCTCTGAACGGCGTCTGGGAGAGGCTGTGGTGGCTGCTGCTGCACAAAACGTTGTCAACAGATCAAGAAAACTGACAGACTCCATGAATGGAAGGCTTATGACTGTTCTTGAAAAGAAGGCTCGCTATATTGGTCATTGACTTTTTTATTTATTTTTTTTTAAATTTGTAAATTTTGAGTTGTTTATTATTCTCCCTTTAACGGATGAAAACAAAACAAGTGAGATGGGAAAAGTTTCATTTGTGTGTAATAATTCTGCTATTCACTAATAGTTGCCTAATAATTGTGCACACATATGTATTTCCCCTGAGAATGTTCACACTCACATTTCCTTTGTAAAACATTCAGGTTTCAGGTTTATTACCATGTTGGATTGACTGATAGCACTGTGTTTGTTCCATATTAAAACGAATCCTCCAAAATACAATGTGCACACAGCGTATATTATATCTATCGTTTCAGGTTATGTAACACGCCGGAATTACAAAAGAACTTATTCCAACCAGGGAGCTAGCGCCCCCTTCTGGCTAGGCAAACCAGATTTTGATTCACTGTGAACGCAATTGCCACACGAAGGCCAGAAAAATCCAGATGCAGGAATCTGTGCGTACTCCAACTTCCACGTTCTTCCGCTACATAAATCCCGATCAGTGTGAAAAGTAACGCACGCTGTCCCGCCCCGACTCCTCCCAGAATTACGCCTCTTTGAATATGTAAATCAATATAAATAGCCCTTAAGCTCAACGTTCTGTGAAAAGGCAATGGGAAAACCACAAGGAAAAATAGAACAATTTCAGCGAATACTAAGTGGAGGCAAAGAAAAACGTACTATTTGTTGGTTTAAACAGTGGTATAAACAACAAAAGGAAGATGATTGAGTGACATAGCGTGTCAGAGAAACTCGAAAGCTCACGTTCACAAAATCGCACAGTGCCGGAAATAAAAAAGAAGTCACATATCAAAGTCGCAGTGAAAAGGGGAGTCGTAGCCCACCGTCTGAGTGTCATATGAAAGCTTATTAGGGTACACAGTGGGGATTAAAGCACGAAATGTCAACTTTAATCTTGAAATTTCCACCTTAATCACGTAGTTTATTTTGTAATTAAAGTAGAACATCATAAACTTCATCTTAAAATCGTTTAATTTACTAGTTTCTTAAATCACATCGTAATTAAAGTAGCACGTTAAATGCTTTGTTTTGTATGTGATCTTCTATGTGCTCTGTGTGTGCGAATCACTACTTGCTTCTTAAACTGGCTCTCTTCCTCCGACTGGACACAGAGTCCATTACATTTGTGATATTACAGCTCTCTGAATAACTAAAATACTGAGAAGTATATGTGATATTTTCATGATGATAGGAGTTAAAGCATGTTATTAAATATGGGAACACGGTGGCACAGTGATTGTTTCATGTCTTACGCAAGATGCTTTCTGTGCCATACGCGACCTTCGATGAAATGCTTTATTGCAGCAGTACTGTCTTTTTCAAACATACTAACCCCCAATTCTTGTCCTTCCTTTTCTTTCTCCAAATACCCAATCTCCACACCATCAGCTCTGTAATAGACGTTAAGCCATCTGTAAGCTTAGAACGCCGATTCTTAAAAAATTTTAAGGAACACTGAAATATCTTCGTAGTACGTGTTTAATTATTCTGTCCTTCACGCCAGTCCCAGTGAAGCGTACAGTGCGAGGCAGGAACAATCCGTGAACGGAGCGCCAGATCCTTGCTAGCGTAGCAACACCGTGTCCTTTAATTATTAACAATACAGATTATTTAAATGAAGTTAAAGTTTTATCTGTATAATATAATAAACATATTTTGCTGCATTTCATCTTAAAAATGATATCGTCATCATATGTTAATACGCTCTTTATAAAGTGGCTCAGGTTGTGCAATATTATAACTGTAGTGCAAGTTTACAGTGAGGTAACTGTACTAATAAGTACTAACAGTTCTACAAGGAGCACTTGATGGACTGATTGAGTGCGTTTAGAGTTCTTGGGATGAAACTGTTTCTGAACCGCGAGGTCCGTACAGTAACGGTTTGAAGCGTTTGCCATGTGAGCAGCAGTTCAAATAGACAGCATGGCTGAGGCAGCGTGTGCTTGATGTTGTATCCCGATAATTCTCTTTCTGATCAGCTGCTCTGAGTGGTGCAGTGAGAGTAATATGGAAAAAGATGATCTGCTGTGGCAACCCCTAACGGGAGCAGCTGAAAGAAGAAGAAGAAGGTGCAGTGAGAGTAACAACGCTAAAGCAGCTATGGTATTTAGAATAGTTTGACCATTCTGTGGACCATTATATTATTACAGGTTAATTACAATCAGATGCATTAAACTAATAAACAATATGTGGTTAACTTCAGTGTATTTATAAAGCCGCGTCAGGGATGTGGATAGAAAAAAGAAAGGGTAACCAAACAGGAACAGTAGCACTGATTTGACGCTGGCTGCCACCAGCCTGCAAAACCGAGCGGAGAACTTGCGTACGCCAGGGTATGAGGTACCGTGGAAATGCGCGTGGCTTTACGGCAAGCTTAGGTTTTATACATCGCAATTTGAACATGGAAATGTTTGTATGCAACATTTCTGTGTGTACGCACTGCTTATACATGAGGCCCCAGGCCTGGTAGCCAGCTTGTCGAGCATTCCTGGTGAACTGGCGGCCATGACACGCAGCGACTGCTGTTTTATGTTGATTTCTGTGTGAAACCCTTTGCTTTGTGTGCTTTTCAGAAAACTGTTTATTTAAGAAAAAATATTCAGTCCTCAAAGAGTTAAAGAGGTTAATCGGTGACTTTGGCACTGCAGACCTGCAACACTAGAGTGGAGCTGGATGAATAGTGATTAACGGAAAGGGGACCACCACAATAGGACAAGGAGCGCCAGAGGGCACTCTGGATAGTCAGCGGAGGTTTGTTTTGGGGTTGCTATCTGCTTCTCATGTCTGCACGGCTTCTAGGCCGACGTTTTGCTGTCTGTTGTTTCAGACTCAAGCCTGGCAGTGTGACCCTGAACAAGTCACTTGTCCATGAAGTTGTAAAGCTCCTTGTAATGTAGAAGAATCACATTTGTTTCTTTGTTAGAATCCTGTCTGTGGAGGGTGTGAGACTGTCTGTCGTGGTGTCGGCTTTATGTTGACAGAGATATAATCATTTGTCATCCATCCTCTCATTCTGAGGGTATCAAAGCAGGTGTGTGTTTTGCTAGGGCCGCATGTCTCTGACAAGAATCCACGTAGTGAAGCAGAAGTCGGAGATAACTTAATAAAAAAAGATCAATACCTCGACATCCTGAAAGCCGTCGGCAGGATGTCTCTAACGGGGAGGCGCCTCTTTTAAGGCTGAGGCTCAGCGGCGCACAAACGCGCAACAACAAGCTTGAAAAACAGAAGTTTGCGCTGAGCAGCGGAAGCCCGCCAGACTCGTCCCCACCACTTCTTACTGCGCTGTGAGCTGCATTTACGTCAGCTCGGCGTTTGTTTATGGGCCTCGTGGTCGCCGTCACTATGGAGCTCCAGTCCCACATCAGCACACCCACTTCCTCCCTCACGTTTAGTGAGAAATCCTTGTCAAAATGCAAACGCTTTGATCTTTGTTGCTGATCTTATCACATCTGCCCAAACTCTCATTGATGAACGTGCCTGTCCTTCTGAGTCCATCACGGCGACTTTGAATCAAGCCAAAGTCACTCATGAGACGACAGTTTAGTCCACGCTCTTCACGCCTTATCATCTGCACCATCTCTGACTTTCTCTTCCATTCCAGACACTCATAAACAAAAATCAAGAAAAATCCTCACAGGACTCAAAACCTACCAGGAGATTTAGTTATGAATCACATTAACAGCAAGGCAATAAAGGTTCTGTTTCACTGGACAGTGCACTTATGTTTTTTGACCACTTTTGATTGTCTCTTGTGGATTTTGGCCTGTTGTCCACAAAAATCACCTAGAACCTTTCCTACTTTCTAAAACTTTATGGAGTCCCCTGTTTAATTTGTCCCTAAGGCTTCAGAAAGTGGAGCTGCTGTGGAGAACGTCCTACATTGCTCCTGGTTCAAAGACAGTAGGTGCCTCTTCACCTAATGACTACAGGCCAGTGACACACACCTCTCACATCATGAAGGCCTTTGAGAAACCTCTTGTGGTAGACCACCTGGACCCACTGCAGATGGGAGCAGAAGATGCGATTATCTATCTGCTCCACAAGGTTTAATCTCACCGAGACAAAGCTGGCAGCACTGTGAGGATCCTGCTTTTTGATTTCTCCAGTGCCTTCTAAAACACCCAGCCATCCCTGTTAAGGGGTCAACTGAGAGATACGCAGGTGGATGAGCCTGTGGTGTCCTGGATAATGGACTATCTGCAGTTTGTGAGACTCGAGGAGTGTGTGAGTAACCACAACTAAAACATTTATTTCTATAGCACATTTTCATACAAACAATGGAGCTCAAAGTGCTTTACAAGATGAAGAAAGAGGACAAAGACAAAATAAATAAGAATTAAAATAAGGGAACACTAATTAACATAGAGTAAAGTAAGGTCCAATGGCCAGGGAGGACAGAAAAAACAAAAAAAAACTCCAGATGGCTGGAGAAAGAAATAAAATCTGCAGGGGTTCCAGGGCCATGAGACCACCCAGTCCCCTCTAGGCATTCTACCTAACATCAATGATGAGTCCTCATTGTATTCAGAGTTCACATGGAAGAACTTGATCATGACGGTCATGTGGACTTCTGGCCTTCAATCCATCAATGTAGGAACATCACGGTGCAGATCACGACCACAGAGAACTGGAAAAAGAACAGCAGAGAAAGTAGGGGTTAGTAGGGATTGTGGAGCCATGATAAATACAATACTTCAGTAGATGTACAGGATATCAGGGTTACACTATTTGGAGTGTAAGGTGAGAGAGATTCTGAAATAAAAGATGGAGCAGATTATTTAAGGCTTTGTAAACCATAAGCAGGATTTTAAAGTCAATTCTGAATGTCACAGGTAACCAATGTTATCTTTTCCTAGTTAGGATTCTAGCAGCTCCATTCTGCACTCGTTGCAATCAATTGATGTCTGGAGCACCACAAGGAACAGGCCTGTCTGCTTTTCTCTTCACCCTGTCTGTACCCATCAGGCTATAAATACAACACCAGGTCATGTTATTTGCAGAAATTCTCAGATGATTCTGCACTAATGGGGTGTACTGATAAGGGGAATCAGACAGAGGAAATGAATCAGGTGGAGAAGTTTGTTTCCTGGTGCAAAGAGAATTGTCTGCATCTTAAAATCAGCAACACCAGAGAACTGCTTATTGACTTTCACCACACCAAAGAGCCTCTAACTGTATGTCCGGTCACTGTTCACAGAGTGGATGTATAGAGGTGGTGCTTGGGGGACCACATCACTGACAAGCTGGACTGGTCTCAGAGCACAGAGGAACTATAGAAGAAAGGGAAGAGCAGGCTTTTATTTTCAGGAGACTGTGTCCTTTAACATGGGAAGTAACATTCTTCACATCTTCTACAACTCTGTGATGGCCACTACGCTGTAATATGCTGGGCTGGTAACTTCAAGACAGAAGCCCAACAACAAACTAAAAAGCTAATTAAAAGGGCAGGCTCAGTAATAGGAGGTCGTAGCAACAAAACTGAATGTTATTATGAACAATGCTGCACATCCTCTCATTGACACACTAACACTGAGGACTTTCAGCCAACAAATCATTCAGCAGAAGTGTGTCAAGAAACTCAACTGGTGGTCACAAATACAAACAGCAATACGTCTGCATAAAGCCTCAAAGAGACTGGGAAAGTGACGGCAAACGATAGATAGATAGATAGATAGATAGATAGATAGATAGATAGATAGATAGATAGATAGATAGATAGATAGATAGATAGATAGATAGATACTTTATTAATCACAACCTCCAGCAGCAGCACACTGATAAAAAACAATATTAAATTAAAGAGTGATAATAATAAAGGTATAACAGACAGACAATTTTGTATAATATTAACGTTTACCCCCCGGGTGGAATTGAAGAGTCACAGGGGGACGATCTCCTCAGTCTGTCAGTGGAGCAGGACGGTGACAGCAGTCTGTCGCTGAAGTTGCTCCTCTGTCTGGAGATGATCCTGTTCAGTGGATGCAGTGAATTCTCCATGATTGACAGGAGTTTGCTCAGCGCCCGTTGCTCTGCCATGGATTTTAAACTGTCCAGCTCCGTGCCTACAACAGAGCCTGCCTTCCTCATCACTTTGTCCAGGTGTGAGGCATCCTTCTTCTTTATGCTGACTCCCCAGCACACCACCGTGTAGAAGAGGGCGCTCGTCACAACCATCTGATAGAACATCTGCAGTATCTTATTGCAGATGTTGAAGGACGCCAACCTTCTAAGAAAGTATAGTCGGCTCTGACCTTTCTTACATAGAGCATCAATATTGGCAGTCCAGTCCAATTTGTCATCTAGCTGCACTCCCAGATATTTATAGGTCTGCACCCTCTGCACACAGTCACCTCTGATGATCACAGGGTCCATGAGGGGCCTGGGCCTCCTAAAATCCACCACCAGTTCCTTGGTCTTGCTGGTGTTAAGTTGTAAGTGGTTCGAGTCGCACCATTTAACAAAGTCTTTGATTAGCTTCCTGTACTCCTCCTCCTGCCCACTCCTGAAGCAGCCCATGATAGCAGTGTCATCAGCGAACTTTTGCAAGTGGCAGGACTCTGAGTCATATTGGAAGTCTGATGTATGTTGGCTGAACAGGACCAGAGAAAGTACAGTCCCCTGCGGCACTCCTGTGTTGCTGACCACAATGGCAGACCTGCAGTTCCCAAGACACACATACTGAGGTCTGTCTGTAAAATAATCCACGATCCATACCACCAGGTGTGAGTCTACTCCCATCTCTGTCAGCTTGTCCCTAAGGAGCAGAGGTTGGATGGTGTTGAAGGTGCTAGAGAAGTCCAAAAACATAATTCAGATCCCTTTTTATGACCAATTCATGCAGTAATCCAGATCATTCCAAAGGGTTCACATACTTTTTTGACTGTATAGGACACACAATAAGCAAAGGGTAAAAGAAACAAACACATAAGAGCTGAAGAAATTCATAATAAGAAATACACAGATAGTCAACATCTCACACTGGGTCAAAGGCCAGAGAGTAAAAGTGTGTTTTGAAATAGGATTTAAAGACAGCAAGTGAAGGATCCGGCCTAACGTGCAATTGCAAATCATTCCAGAGTTTTGGAGCTGCAACTGAAAAAGCCCGCTCACTTTGGAGTTTGCATCGTGTCTTAGGAACGCGTAAAAGCATCTGGTCTGCTGACCTGAGAGGGCGAGATGGACGGTACATAAGGGTGCAGCAGTTCCAACAGATAAAATGGGGCACAACCATTAAAGGATTAAAAAAACAAATACACGAATCTTAAAATGGATTTGAAAACAAATTGGAAGCCAGTGAAGGGAAGTCAAAACTGGGGTAAACGTGATCATGCTTGCTTATACCAGTTAAAAATCGAGCATCGGCATTTTGCACCAGCTGTAGGCGAGCAATGGAGCCCTGGTTAATTCCACTACAGTAATCCAGACGAGAGGTTATAAAAGCATTTATCAGCGTTGCGTTTAGACAAAACTGAGTTGAATTTTGACAGCCGCATCAACTGGTAAAAGCAGGATTTTATGACTGCGTTTACCACATGGCTCTCAAGACATTGCCCATCATTGTCCATAGCAGGTAGTCAGTATGAGAACATTAGAACAATCTACACGAGAACAGGCCATTAAGCAAAAAACTTCCTAATGTTTGTGCGAAATTTCCCCTTAACATGTTTCCGACTGTCCCCGTGTTCTTGGAAAGCTCATTTTAAAATAACAGTCTCAATCCACTGGTCTAAATCCCTTCATAATTTTAAACACTTCAATCATCCATCCATCCATCCATCCATTATCCTACCTGTCATGTCCTAACTACAGGTTCATGGGGGTCTGCTGGAGCCAATCCCAGCCAACACATGGTGCAAGGCTGGAAACAAACCCCAGGCAGGGCAACCATGTCACCTCTTAATCTTCTTTTGTTCAAACTGTAAAGGCTCAGCTCTTTTAATCTTTCCTTATAACTCAACCCCTATAGCCATGGAATCAGCCTGGTCGCTCTTCTCTGGACCTTTCCTAGCGCTGCTGTGTCCCTTTTGTGGCCTGGAGACCAAAACTGCACACAATACTCAAGATGAGGCCTCACCAGTGTGTTATAAAGGTTGAGCAGAACCTCCTTGGACTTGTACTCCACACATCAAGGCGCTATATAACCTGACATTCTGTTAGCCTTCTTAATGGCTTCTGAACACTGTCGGGAAGTTGATAGCTTGGAGTCCACTATGACTCCTAAATCCTTCTCATAAGGTGTACTCTCAATTTTCCGACCGCCCATTGTGTATTCAAACCTAATATTTTTACTTCCTATGTGTAATTCTTTACATTTACTGACATTAAATTTCATCTGCCACACATCTGCCCAACCCTGTCTGCTCTCCAATTCCTTCTGTAATGATATAATGGATTCCAAATTATCTGTTAATCCACCTATCTTGGTATCATCTGCAAACTTGACCAGCTTGTTACTTATATTCCTATCTAAATCATTTATTAATATTAAAAATAGCAGCGGCCCTAGCACTGACCCCTGTGGAGCACCACTCTTAACATTGGCCAGTTCTGATGAGGTTCCTCGCACCATCACCCTCTGCTTCCTGTGTCTGAGCCAATTCTGCACCCATCTAAAAACATCACCCTGAACCCCCATCTCTTTCAGTTTGATGCCCAACCTCTCATGTGGCACCTTATCAAATGCTTTCTGAAAGTCCAGATAAATAATATCATCTGCTCCACTTTGATCGTATCCTTTTGTTGCCTCCTCATAGAATTCCAACATGTTAGTAAAACACGACCTCCCCCTTCTGAACCCATGCTGACTGTTCAGAATAACTCCTGTCCTTGTCATGTGTTGCTCAATCTTATCCTTAATCATTCCTTCCATTAATTTTCCTGTGATGCTTGTTAAGCTTACTGGCCTATAGTTGCTTGGATCTGCCCTGTCACCCTTTTTATATAATGGGATGATATTTGCCATTTTCCAGTCCTTTGGAATCTCTCCAGTGCGTAGCAACTTCCTAAAAATATGTGTCAAGGGTTTATATATGTACTCATTAGCCTCCTTAAGAACACGAGGATAAATATTATCTGGGCCTGGTGATTTGTTTGATTTCAATTATTAGACATTGACTGTGTGTGCCCCTTCAGTAACACCACAGACTGCACTTTTACTTTCAAAAATGCCGCCCAGCAAGTATCAGCAGCCCCTGATGTGCACGGGGATCCTCGTCCCTCTTGTCTCCCTCACCCGCCTCAGTGTCCAGAATGTGGGCACCTTAACTTTCATAACTGTCACCTCTCAGATGACGGTGTCCTATGTTGGTCCCATCACGTTCTCACAATGCCATTTTGCTTACATGGATGCCTTCACTTTGAGGTCCCGTTGTCATGTTGTGGATGGATGGCTGCTCAAAGTGTCATCTCTCTCCCGGTTTGCGGATACCGTAGCTAACCTTTGTGAATATTCTTTGCGGCTTTGACGTTATGTTCTGTCTCTTGACCTCGATTACCCTTCAGTTCAAAGATGAGAGATGCACTTATTCAGTTTTGGGTATGACGTGTGCGTTATACTTGACTGCGTTTTATTTTCCAGTCCTTTCCTTTTTCCCGTGAAGGTGTCAAGAAATGCACCTCCCCACGCTCGTGTGCATGACAGCATCTACGCTCAAACATAACACATAACATTCACAGGCCCACCCGTCCTGTTCAGGGTCCTGAGGGGATGCCACATCCAGTCAAAGCAGGAACCAAGTCAGGGCGGGTCTCACTCTCTAACACACACTCACACATCAAATGTGTGGCTGTGACTGGCAGAGAGGACTATGAGGGAGTGTTTTATCTTGGTAGAGTAATATATATATTGCTCTACTTTCCCCTATCCACTGTTTATAAGGTGTTATTCTATATAACGTATCCTCACCTTCCCTTCTATATCTATAACATCAGGCAATTAGATGTAGTAAAAAGACAAGCTGGAGTTAAGTTACACATAAAATAATGTATTATTGATAATATTCATTAAAAATAACAAAATGCAAAGTACATTTGAATATTGGCAACCATACAACCTGATTAAATGGTGATGTGTAGTTTCAGGTGGCACACAGACTTGTAGTTACTTAAAAATGTCTCTAGTTAAGGCATCATTGGTGCTCAGCTTTCAGCCACATGTCTGTTCAATATGGCTGCCAAGCTGTGCTCTTCATTGTGTTGTCTTCAGTTCATGGTGTGATGGTCTTCTTCAGTTGTTAACAAGAGATGCTTCTTCATCATATGTTGGTTAGTAAGAGAGAATGTGGTTGAGCAAGCAAATTTCTAGGTTTTCTGTCCAACCCCTACAGCCAATCCAGACAGCCATATCTCAGACCAAAGAGAGAAACAGAACATCTTAACACCTGCAACCCCCCAAGACCATATGTTGAGCTAACCTGGCTTTGTGTGGCGGATGAGAGAGAGACTTTAGCAAAGAAACGCTCATCAAACTGGTTTAAGACACACACATCCCCCAAATCCTGTCGTAAAATTACAAAGAAAAGTCGTAAACGGAGGGCAAACATGAATGCCTCTCACCAAAGTAACACTAAATTACAAATAAAGACATACAAAACATTTATCAAGTTATATGCAAAATCTTACATCACAACAGGGAGTGTGCAAAATCACAAATCAAGGATGGCAGTCCTGCAGCGGTGCACCACCCAAAGATAACACAACTTATACGAAAAGGTCAGATTAAGTACTAAATAGTACAGGGACAGCCTGGGCGCACATCATGTTACAGCTTCTAGAACTTTCAGAATCTCGTATTTCTCAGAGAAACAATAAAAAGTGTGCTGAGTTTATTGAAGACAGAGCAACATTTTTGTTAAATTCCTAAGAACGAGTTAGTTTGGGTGTGAACAGCGCCAGAAGTCAAAAGGGAGTCATTTCCTTTAGCCCCTGAAGATGAATTTTAGTAGATGTACCCTTTGGCATCACTGCCTTCTAGAAGAATTTTCGGTGGGTGTTTTTTTATTAAAAAGAGCATCCGAGTCACGAAGAACAGCCATAAAAGGCAATGATTGTTGATGAATCCAGGAAAAACAGAAACGTACGGCATGGCTTGGCTCTAGTATAGCTAAGGGGCTGTCTACACCTCTCTGGAAGGTTTCACCTTTCATTGTTATACAACTTCGGCCTTTTTAAACGCTGATAAAACAACAACAACATTTATTTATAAAGCACCTTTTCATACAAATGATGTTGCTCAAAGTGCTTTACAAGATGAAGAAAGAAAAGTTTATCCATCCATCCAATCCACTATATCCTAACTACAGGGTCACAGGGGTCTGCTGGAGCCAATCCCAGCCAACACAGGGCGCAAGGCAGGAAACAAACATAAGGCAGAATGCCAGCCCACCGCAGGGCACACACACACACACACACACCAAGCACAATTTAGGATCGCCAATGCACCTAACCTGCATGTTTTTGGACTGTGGGAGGAAACCCACGCAGACACGGGGAGAACATGCAAACTCCACGCAGGGAGGACCCGGGAAACAAACTCAGGTCTCCTTACTGTGAGGCAGCAGCACCACCATGTCACACTAAGAAAAGTTTATAAAAAATAAAAATAAGATTAGACAATACTAAATAACAAAGAATAAAGTGCGGTCCAATGGTCGGGAGGACAGAAAAAACGAAAAAAAAAACAAAATCTGCAGGGGGTCCCGAGGCCACGAGACCACCCAGCCCCGTCTAGGCATTCTAGCTAACATCAATGATCTCAATCCTCAAGTCCTCATGGTGTTCAGGCTTCACATTGATGATGGCGGTCATGTGGACATCTGGCCTTCAATCCATCAGTGTAGGGACATCGTAGTGCTTTGAGCAGGTGGTGGTGGTGCAGATCGCCATCACAGAAAACTAGAAAAATAACAGAAGAGAAAGTAGGGGTTAGTAGGGATTGTGGAGCCATGATAACAATGATAATTCAATGAGTATACAGAATATCAGGGTTACACTAAAATGAAGCTGTGAGAAGGCCATGTTAAAGTGATGAGTTTTTAGCAGTTTATTAAAGTGCTCCACCGTATCAGCCTGGTGAATTCCTATCGGCAGGCTATTCCAGATTTTTGGTGCGTAACAGCAGAAGGCCGCCTGCTTCACCACTTCTTTTAAGTTTAGCTCTCAGAATTCTAAGCAGACACTCATTTGAAGATCTAAGGTTACGGTTTGGAGTGTAAGGTGTAAGACATTCTGAAATATAAGATGGCGTGAGATTATTTAAGGCTTTGTAAACCATAAACAGTATTTTAAAGTCAATTCTGAATGACACAGGTAACCAGTGTAGTGACATCAGAACTGGAGAGATGTGCTCAGATTTTCTTTTTCGAGTTAAGATTCTAGCAGCTTCATTCTGCACTCATTTATGTATTTTTTGGGTGGTCCTGAGAGGAGGGCATTACAGTAACCTACCTGACTGAAAACAAAAGCGTGAACTAATTTCTCAGCATCCTGCAAATTTATAAGGGATCTCACTTTTGCTCTATTTCTTAAGTGAAAAATGAAGTCCTAGTGATCTGATTAATATGTGACTTAAAATAGTAGTAAATGTGATAATAAAATGTAGCTTCCATTGTTCAACATGAGAACAAGAGCTGAGCCAATGAAAAACAAAGAAGCAATTATGAGACTGAAAAACAAGAACAAAACCATTAGAGAGATCGAAAAAACCTTAGGATTTCCTAAATCAACTGTCTGGAATATCATGAAGAAGAAACAACACACTGGTGAGCTCAGGAAACACAGAGGGACTTATAGGCCAAGGAAGACCTCCACTGCTGTTATAAGAAGAATCCTCACTGTGGTAAAGAAAAAGCCACAAACGCCTGTCTGAACAAATCAGAAACAGACTTCAGGGGGCAGATATGCGTGTGTCAGAGACGTCTATCAGCAGAAGACTTCATGAACAGAAATACAGAGGCCACAAAAAACAGGACGGCCAGATTACAGTTTGTGAAAAAAGGACTGAAAAGAGCCTGCAGAATTCTGGGAAAAGGTCTTATGGACAGACGAGACAAAGATGAACCTGCATCAGAGTGATGGCAAGAGCAAAGTGTGGAGACGAAAAGGAACTGCCCAAGAGCCAAAGCAGACCCTCTCATCAGTTAAACATGGTGGTGGGCATGTATGGCTGCCACAGGTCCTGGCACACTGCTGACGGCAGTCGCACAATGAATTCTGAGGTTTATAGTAACATCTGATCTGCTCAAGTTCCACTAAAAGCCTCCAAACTCATTGGACGGCACTTCATCTAACAAGAAGATCATGATTCAAACACCCTGCTAAGGCAACACGGACGTTTTTCAAAGCTAAAAACCTGAAAATTCCTGAATGGCCAAGCCAGTCCCTTGATTTCAATCCAATTGAGCAGGCCTTCCATATGCTGAAGAGAAAACCTAAGGGGGCAAGCGGGAGCTGAAGATGGCTGCAGGAGGGGCATGGCCGAGCATCACTAATAATAATAGATAGATAGATAGATAGATAGATAGATAGATAGATAGATAGATAGATAGATAGATAGATAGATAGATACTTTATTACTCCAGCAGCAGCATACTGATAAAAAAAAACAATATTAATTAAAGAGTGATAACAATGAAGGTATAATAGACAGACAATAATTTTGTAAAATATTAACGTTTACCCCCCTATGGTGGAATTGAAGAGTCACGTAGTGTGGGGGAGGAACGATCTCCTCAGTCTGTCAGTGGAGCAGGACGGTGACAGCAGTCTGTCACTGAAGCTGCTCCTCTGTCTGGAGATGATCCTGTTCAGTGGATGCAGTGGATTCTCCATGATTGACAGGAGTCTGCTCAGTGCCTATCACTCTGCCACAGATATCAAACTGTCCAGCTCCATACCTACATCAGAGCCTGCCTTCCTCACCAGTTTGTCCAGGTGTGAGGAGTCCCTCTTCTTCATGCTCCCTCCCCAGCACACCACCTTGTAGAAGAGGGCACTCGCCACAACTGTCTGATAGGATCTAATTGCAGATGTTGAAATATGCCAGCCTTCTAAAAGAAGTCTAGTCGGCTCTGTATAACACCACCAACAACAACAACAACAACAATAATAATAATAATAATAATAATAATAATAATAATAATAATAATAATAATAATAATAATAACACAGTTTATTTAGAGAAGATCCTCAGCACCTGGTGATGTCTATGAATTGCAGACTTCAAGCAGTTATTGCATTCAAGAGCTGTGGGTGCCCTGAAGTGGGTGACCGTTTATAAAAAGTGTTGTCATTTCTACATAGTGTGACTAAAATGTGTGACTTAAATGATGAAAGACTTAAATGAAAGTCTGCCTCAACCATTGTGCCGGGCACTGCATGTGTGCAAAAGTCAAATAATTTACTGATCATTAAGATTTTGTGACAAACCCCGTGGCGTTAGCAGCCCTTCAAGGACTTCTCCGCCGTTGCATGCATGCATGCCCAGTGTAGGTGAAGTCCTACACATTTGTGGTCGTTTTAAATGTTGTGAAAATGCTAGTGTGGCTTTCATTTCTACAAATCTCTCCATCTGCAAGTGAGCAGCAAGTCATTGATGGGGCACCTGGCCCTCAAATGTCAAAAATAGAGACTCGCTGTTCCTCCTAGCATCAAAACATTGTTGGACCGCCTAACAAATCCAAGAGTCGTCAGGGGGGAGATCTGAACACGCAGACTTCACATGTGTGAGTGCGAGGAACTGAACTGGAGTCCCAGCACTGTCAGGCAGTAAATGTTCGCCCTTTTGTGAAACACACAGTATGAATGTCATCAGAATTTGAGAACGCAGGAATCTTACCAGGCCCACCCAGCAATATTCATGCCATGCATTCAGCCTCACTCAGTGCTTACAGATTAAGATAAGATGTATTTTTAGAGCGAATACCCAGCGGCTAGATGGTTGCTTCTTTAAATAGCCTGCTAAAACATCCGAGGAGGAATCTTGATCTGACGAGACCGGTTTCTGGTCTATAATTAGCTGCACAGCTTCAGAAAACATTGATGGGGTCAAAGCCTTCAACTTAAAAGCCAGCATGAACTGGAAAGAAAATTAACAGGACAAAGGGGTGTTGGAAGGAGGGGCACTTAATAGCAGGGCCAACGCAACGCTAGGCGGGCAGCAGGGTCGCCGAGAACGCACTGGATGTTTTGTTCATGTCCACATTATTTGCACTGCCCACAAATTTCTATTTAGAAGTCTGGTTTTAGAGAAAGAGGTACTGTGGTGAGGGTTGGCAGCCGTCTGGCCCGAGGGCTGTGTGTTATACGTGTTCTGGAGGGAATCCTTGTTGGCATCTGCCCCTAATTTTCACGTGTGGTGTCCATGGAGAAGGCAGCTATTGTTGGTGCATGAGAGACTTATATGGGCAGCCTAATGAGAGTTACACATGAATGGACGCTCCAGGCGCTGCCTTTCTGAAGTCGTCTTTTACTAAAATGCTTTTTGTTCTCGGGCTCAGTCACTCGATGTCTGTCTTACACAATGTGACGTTTTCCAAACTGATCACAAACATTAGGGGTATGCAATAGTAGCTACACACTGAGAGGGAACTTTATGAGGGGTACTTGTCCAGTGAACTGGACTAAACTGGAATCCGGGCAACCAGAAGCAGGAACGTCACCACCTGTGCCACATTCTGATAGATACCTATGAGGGTGACATGACACCCGGGCAGCTGAGCGTGGGACAAGAAGGCTGCAGGATCGAGCCCCAGTGCTCCCTCGGTGTCACTCCTGCCTGCACAGCTGTGGCTCAATACTCGGAGTGCAGGCACTATATAAAGTAAGACATGTTCAGATATAAAGAGGAGAAGACGCATTCTTTAAATTAGAAAGGCACTCTGGTAAATATACTTACACAGGGTGCAGTTTACAGTACACGGGAAGCTCCGTTAGATGATATTCACCGTAGAAAGGCGATTTATAGAATAAAGACTACTTGTTTATTTAAGAGACTAGGGGGCTCCGCTCGCCCACCGGAATATACAATTTAAAGAGATTGTTATTTTCATGGGAATTGTTACATATGCATTATTTTCACTTTTACTTTAAAACTTTTGTAAAAACAATATTTGTCCTTTATTTCCAGCCCCGGGCGTGGTTAAATCTTTCTCGCAGGACGTATAACGCCGTTCGTGTTGTAAAGGGGGGGGTGGGGGGCTGAACGCACGCTAAGGAGATGCCGTCGGATAATCTGCTGTCTTTCTACTGCTTCCGGCGAGCTGCGTGTTCTGTTTGTCACGCTGCACGTTGATCATTCAAAAGCCTGTACTGCAGCTGTCCTTTTGCCACTTCGCGTCTCTGCCACTCGTGTTGTGAAGGGGATTGGGGCTGAACGCACGCTAAGGAAACGCAGTCGGATCATCTGCTGGCTTCCTGCTGCTGCTTGCGAGCTGCGTGTTCTGCTTGTCGCCTGTCGTTGTTTTAACAGCTGGGAGCACATGATGTCTGTCTGTCAAAGGCATTCCAACAACTGCTAGGTCTGATGTCCATGAACTTGTTTTAAATGTTGTCTCACTGCCTTTTCTCGCGTGACATTAAAGTGTCTTCCGAGAAGATCACATCTCGTCTCCCCAGTCTCCCTCCCAGGATTTTTTTTTATAATAGATAGAAATATAAATAGTAAAGACACCCTAGGTAGACAGGAAAGGTGCTACATGAAACAAAGAGGACAAGAGAGGAACACAGCATGGCCTGCTGGATAAAGAAATGAACGTACAAGAGTTTACGGGACCACTTCACCCAGCTGCTGGTGTGACCCCCGAGTGAGTCGCTGGCCTGCCTGCTCTTCAAAGCTCATAAATATGGCTGAACTTTGGGATGGTGTTTGCTAGGGAGTGGCAGAGCAGTGAAAAAAGGCTAACTATTTAGATATGAAAGGCAATATATAAAACAGGTTAATTATATATAAGTGTATCGTTAGACAGATTGAAATGGGAAGCACTGTGATAGATAGATGAATATGACGGGCACTTACATAGACAGACAGACAGACAGACAGATAGATAGATAGATAGATAGATAGATAGATAGATAGATAGATAGATAGATAGATAGATAGATAGATAAGGCACTATATAATAGATAGACAATGTGATGGCTATCGGGGTGCCAGAGAGCCCCCAACCCCAAACTCGAATACACAACGACAGTCCCCGGGTTCAAATAAAGGGTGCTTTATTACACAAAACCTCATTATTAAGCACAAAAACAAATTGTTGTCTCTTCTCCAGTTCACCTCTCCTCTCTCCACTGCACTGTCCTCCTCCAGTCGAGTGTTGCCTTCTTTCCTCCCAGCTCTGACTCACCTGGACAAGGCAGTGTGGTCCCTTTTATTGGAATAATTCTGGTGCCAGGGCTTTTGCCCACTGGAAGTATTTCCAGATCACATGGAAGTCACACATAGCAGGGTGTGTTTCTCCCTGCCGTGCCATCTTGAGGGACCCAATGTACCCAAGCAGGGATGCACTGCCTGACTACAGTTCCTTGCTCGTTCCTGAATGGGTGCCGGTATCAAGGACTGCAGCCATCTTGCAACTGGGGGGAATAAACACCCCCCAAGAGACAGATCTTCCTTGTCCTTCCCTTTCTTCTTGACCTGGGAAGGTCCTAGAAATGTGCCTGGTTGGGGATCCTATGCATCTGTCTGGGGCTTCCTTCCTGCCTGGGTACAAAGTCTTTTTTTTTGGTCGGGATGTCCGTTCTATCCTCCCAAGAAGTCCTTTTTGGGTTTGGCGCCTTGAATGGGATGTCTGTCTGTCCTCTAGAATCCTACCTTTTGGGTAAAGAAACGTCCCCTCTCCTGGTTGGGATGAAGGTCCATCCCGTGTGGCACCTACAAGAGACAGACAGACAGCAAGATAGATAGATAGATAGATAGATAGATAGATAGATAGATAGATAGATAGATAGATAGATAGATAGATAGATAGATATGAAAGGCACTATATAATAGATAGATAGATTATTGCACTCTGCCACCCCCTGGTACGGCATGGAATTACGGTCTTTTGAGCCCTTTTGCTGCCTCCCATGCGCACATGTGTGACAATAGATAGATAGATAGATAGATAGATAGATAGATAGATAGATAGATAGATAGGAAAACTACAATATACTGTAAAGGTTACTTTAGAATTGAATTCATAAAGACAGATATTTAGATGCATAGGTATGAAGGGCACTATACACTATCAAAAATGGCCATGAGATTTTTTTAAGTTCCGCCCTTATTCTCTCAACCATATTCAACCACACCCTCTGTCCTCTTACCTCTCATTCATGTGAATGCTTTTGACAGACACAGTTCCTGCTCCCTCAGTTCTTATAAATTTTTATGTCTTTCTTAATTTAAGATCCCAAATAAAGAAGATGCATTATATCCAAATCTTATTGAAGAATTTCATCCCAAAGGGTAATCAACCAAAGAAATGAGTACACAAGCAATCTTAGCACCGAGAAACAATGAAGTCAAACAAATTAACATGAAAATTGTCGATCGGTTACAAGGCAAGTTGGCTAAATGCGTATCAATAGACTATGCTGAAACAGTTGGTGGTGATCGTGTGGAAAATGAAAACATCAACTCACAATATCCCGAAGAATATCTACAACCACTGTGGTGAGCTGGTGCCCTGCCCAGGGTTTGTTTCCTGCCTTGCGCCCTGTGTTGGCTGGGATTGGCTCCAGCAGACCCCCGTGACCCTGTAGTTAGGATATAGCAGGTTGGATAATGGATGGATCTCTACAACCGTACCGTATTCCACCGGATGAATTACTGCTGAAAGAAGGATGTATCCAAGAAAGGTAATGTAGTACATCTTCATCATTCATAATTCAAAAAATAGTTTTTACTGAAGTTTTACAGTAAAAGTGTAAGTTTAAAAAGTATTTGTGTGTTAATTTCAAAGCCAAACAGACCAAAATCATATAATGCAACGAATAGCTCGAACGCAACAAGAAACATATATTACTTTCAAATTATTACGTTTTACTCTTTTTTAATATAGGTTAATTACTTGTTGTAATGTAAAATAGTACATTCTATTACGCATATGTAACAATTCCCATGAAAATCTGTTTAAATTGTACATCCGCATCCCCCTGAGCGGCAGAAACGCAAAGTGGCTAGTGCATAGCGCTCGCATCGGGGTTGATTAACAAAGCGAGCAGAGGGAAAAGCCCCGTCGTTCTTTAATAGATTAATAAGTATGATAGGCAATATATAAAACAGGCTGATATAAAAGGCATATTATAGAAATAAAAATAAATAGAAAGAAATAGAAATAAAAGGGAGCCACCATATAGGACATGCACATACAGTATGAGCGGCACTTTACTCAATACATAGGCATAAAGGGCACTATATACACTTTAAAGGTTATTATTATCTTATTATTGAATTCTTATAAACATATAAAAATAACTATAAAAACGAGGTGTCGATAGGCAGAAAGGGATGAGAATCGGAGAGGTATGAGAGGCACCTGATACTCTGAAGGCTTACTTAGGATTACATTGACATTGGTAGACAGACGCCATGACTTGTTGCTACAAGGCCGCCTGCTCAGTCACAACTCCATGGTGAGTCAGTCACTTGACTTCTCCATGTATGAATCATAATAAATATATTTTGACTGGTGAATTATACAGAACAAGATAGCCTTATACTTGTAAAGCTCCTTGAAACAATCTTTAGAAGGTGCTGTATAAAACAACGTTTGCTTATGCTGACTATTTACTGTTTCAAGCGGGTATGCGGGTACCGACAGACCAGGGACGGTGGCTTTGAGCGCGTCATGTGTGTATCACTGGAGTTTAAATGCTCGATGGTGTCATGCAGTAAATATGTTGAGACTGGGCCAGACTCTCCAAAACCATTCAGCCATTTGAGGTCAGAAAGGCTGATTGATGCGAATGTGGCTTTGTGGAGCACATCAGAGGGATTGCAGTCATCCGCATAGCAGCTGAGCAGCCCTGAGGTGCCTGAAGGGGTCCACGTCAGGTCATTGATGAGTCTAAACTGGACCTGTGTGTCTTCTCCAACACTGGCATCACATCCAGGGTTGGCTCTGCAGCCCTGTGATGACCTACAAGACAAATGCTGATTCCGGCAATTTGAAGGATGAAGGTTTGTCTAAAGCCTTGACTTTCCATAAAGCCCCTATCTCTTCTGGTAAGTTGTGAATTGTTAGTTGTCTTCAGTGCATCTGCCGTCTTAGCTGATGATCTGCTCAGATTACGCAGCTGTTTTGCTTCCACTTTCCTGAAGATAGCCAGGAAGGAAGGAAAGGCGCTCAGCGCTGACTCATGCAAACAACACAGTATCTTCAGGGTGTATCTCAATCACTGGGCCTAATCTGGCCTGCCATCTTCACAGCTCGCACTTCACACGCAAAAAACCGTCACTTGGGAGGAGATAACAACTCATCATGTCACATTAAACAGACTGATTTGGTGTTTAAGTTACGGAGTGATAGGTGCGTGATGCTGATGATTCAGAGTGTTACAGATCTGCCTTGTCCTGGGTGAAAGAGAAGTTCACTTTGATCAGTGTTGAGCATTCAGCTTCAGCAACAGATGAGTCAGTGCCCATTTATAAGCCTCTCTGCCTGTTATATAGTGCCTTTAACCAAATCAGTCCACTGAGGCATTGAATAGTATGTATTATTGGATAACCGGTATATCAGAGATGGAGAATGAACCTGCAACTTTGTGAGGCCCTGCCAGGCTTTATAGCTAGCAGGTCAGTGCTCTGAATATACACTCAAAATGCCCCCCCCGCAATAGGTGGTCCAACGCAAGGCAGATGTTATAACGCATCTACCTTTCCATAAATCTGAAGCATTCAATAGAAAATGTTTAAGTCAGTAAAGGTAGTTCTAAAGTAAGATGGTACAGTGGCACAATGGCCAGAATTACACATCTGTCACAATCTGTCAGGGATGTGCGGTCAGGGGAGGCAGAGCCTCACCTGTCATGAAACGTAAAAAACTAATAGTGATAACATAAAATAAAAGTGTCCACTGGTCAGTGCTATAAATTTGTTTTCTGTATGATTCCAATAATTTTGATTATTATTTTTATAGTCAGAATCGCTGAATTTGTGCATTTCCTGTTCAAATACAAGGGAGAAACTTGAGATGTGGCAGCGACGAGCCTCACCTCACTGCGGACTGAGCTCTCCCTCACACACTGGGTGTTATGCCTGCAATTGTCACTTGCCTGTTGCTGTTTCTCCGTATGTCACCAATATAATGTTTGCAGACGCGTTTATTATACACCCTGAGTTTCCACAGTCTGGCTAGTATCTTTAATGAATGTGTGTGACATATTTAGTCTTGCTGATCGGACACAAAACCGCAGCTGAAAAGACACAAGGTGAGGCAGACAGTACTGTGCCGCCCTAAAGGGGGCACATGTGAGCCCAACAGGTGCTCATTGTATGGAAAATAAAAAGTCATGTATTAGCCAAAATAGACAGAAAACTAATTAAGAGCTTCTATAAGCAAGAAAACTTAATATGAATTAAATATTTCAAGCAAATATTTAAATAAAGGCAGATGCCATATTTCTTTTTTAGTTGAAACTCAGTGCAAAACCACCAATATTGAGTAAGTCAGAAAGACAGAGAAGGAAGACAATGACAGATAGAAACTGCCCATGGACAGAGAAGGGGGAACACCTGTTGTTTGAAGGACAGTTAGGAAACAAGGGAACAACAACAACAACAACAACATTTATTTCTATAGCACATTTTCATACAAATAATGTAGCTCAAAGTGCTTTACATGATAAAGAAAGAGAAAAAAGGAAAAGTAAGAATTAAAATCAGAGAACAATAATTAACATAGAATAAAAGTATGGTCCGATGGCCAGGGACGACAGAAAAAACGAAACAAAACTCCAGACGGCTGGAGAAAAAATCAAATCTGCAGGGATTCCAGGGCCACAAGACCACCCAGCCCCCTCTTGGCATTCTACCTAACATAAATGCTCTCAATCAGTCCTCATGGGATTGAGGGTTTTCATGGAAGGACTTGATGATGACGGTCACGTGGACTTTAATCCATCAATCCATCCATCCATCCATCAATTAAAGACTTTAGTCTTTAATCCATCAATGTAGGGACATCACGGTGCTTTGATTAGGTGGTGGTGGCACAGGTCGCCACCACAGAAAACCGGAAAAAGAACAGAAGAGAGAATAGGGGTTAGTATGGATTTTGGAGCCACCATGAATAGTAATGATAATTAATTGAATATGCAGAGCATCAGGATTAAACTAAAATAAAGTTATGAAAAAGTCATGTTAAAGTAATGTGTTTTCAGCAGTGTTTTAAAGTGCTCCACTGTATTAGCCTGGCGACTTCCTATTGGCAGGCTATTCCAGATTTTAGGTGCATAACAGTAGAAGGCCGCCTCACCACTTGGTTTAAGTTTTGCTCTTGGAATTCTAAGGAGACACCCATTTGAGGATCTAAGGTTACGATTTGGAATATAAGGTGTCAGACACTCTGATATATATAAGATGGAGCGAGATTATTTAAGGCTTTATAAACCATAAGCAGTATTTTAAAGTCAATTCTGAATGACACAGGTAACCAGTGCAGTGACATCAAAACTAGAGAGATGTGCTCGGATTTTCTTTTCCTAGTTAGGATTCTAGCAGCTGCATTCTGCACTCGTTGCAAACGATTTATGTCTTTTTTGGGTAGTCCTGAGAGGAGTGCGTTACAGTAATCTAGTCGACTGAAAGTGTGAACTAATTTCTCAGCATCTTTCAATGATATAAGAGGTCTTACTTTTGCTATATTTCTTAAGTGAAAAAATGCTGTCCTAGTGATTTGATTGATATACAATTTAAAATTCAGGTCACAGTCAACAGTTATCCCTAAATTCTTTACTTCCGTCTTGACTTTTCCTAATGCATCAAGTTTATTTCTAATAACCTCATTATATCCATTATTGCCAATCACTAAAATTGCATTTTTCTCTTTATTTAGCTTGAGAAAATTACTACTCATCCACTCAGAAACACAAGTAAGACATCAACAGAGTCGGGGTCATCAGGTGCTATTGATAAATACAGTTGCATGTCATCAGCATAGCTGTGGTAGTTCATGTTATGCCCCGAGATAATCTGACCTAACAGAAGCATGTAAATTGAAAAGAGCAGTGGACCCAGGATAGAGCCTTGTAGAGCACCACATAGAATATTGTGTGTCTTTGAAGTATAATTACCACAACTAAGAAAGAATTTTCTACCTGCCAGGTAGGATTCAAACCAATTTAAGACACTGCCAGAGAGGCCCACCCACAGATGTAAGAAAGCAAGGAATAATACAGAATGATGAGATACAGAAAATATTGGTGTCCAAGAAAGGGCCCGTGAGAAGCCAGCTGGAGCAGTGAGTCAGAATAGACAGCAAAGGAATTATGAGCGAGGTCAAGATGATAAGAAATGATTATATGAACTGTGATTTTTGCCTTGTTCGCGGCTCAGCTCAGTTTTGCCTAATTGGGTTGAGTCTGTATTATTGTTTATTGCAATAAAACTAATTACTCTGTTTGCCTATCCTCCGACTTCTAGAGCCTTCATTCAAAGTGCGTGTTTTTTGGCTTCAACAGTTGCTGCTGTTCTTCTACGCAGAGGCGCCAATAAGTTAGCGATATCAGAAAGTCAAGTGCACTACAGCGCTCTGTTTATTTTTATTTTTTGTTCTGACTGACTGCCAAAATGGAAGATTAAGACTTTTAAAATGAAAGGAAAATGAGGAGGACTTTTACAAGAAAGTGATGGAGATTTTCATGGAGAAGGATAGGCACATGGACTTCATTTACAAATAAAGGGAAGAGCATAAACGGTTTTATAAAAAAAATGGGACCAGAAAAAAAAATCCAATATTTAAAAATTAGATTTTGACCTTAAATAAAATACTCTTTTGTTTATCTTGTTATTGTTTTGTTGAACAGTCTATTAAAATTTATTAAAGCATCAGAATGAAAAGTTTTTAAAAACAACTAAATATTTCAGTTAAGGACAAAATTGAAACCCGTTTTTTTGTACACCACTCTATACTTTCATTTGTACTGAATGAGTAAGAATTGTGGAATTGCAACGGCAGATTTAGAACACACGGAGGGTGAGGAGCAAATGCGCTCTCTCCGCTGTCTCTCGCCGCTAGAAATGTAACGTTCTTTCTTAGCCAGACATGCGCCTTACCTATGTGTGTGTAAAGAATGCTGATGAGATATGAAACATAAACAGTAGTCAATGTGCATGCTGGCTGCCAGTTGATTAGTGAATAAGTGACTCTTTTGGGTTCATATATTTGTAAATCTGACTCTGAAGAAGTCAACAGCCATGAACCTCACCACACGTCACTGCTCTCTGTGTGAACTTAGCACTTTCTTCCTGTGTCCATATGGAGTTTTTCTCCAGACGCTCCCTCGTCCCTACCATGTGCAGCTTAGAATAACTGTGAGAATACCTGAGTGACCCTAGAGGTGGTAGCTGGGAACTGGCACTCTATCCTTGCTGGGTTAGGCACCATCTCCCAGCATGGTGGATCTGAAAGGCAAATACACAAAATGAATCATTTATAAGACACTGCAAAGCCCTTTGAGATATCATGCACTGTTATGCCTATTTATTATATAACAAAATGCTAACATCTTTATGCGTCTGTATGTGTGTGTATGCGTGTCCAGTGCCTCCGAGCAATCTGATTGGCCCCTTTAGCTTTGGTCTGATTGGTCAGTTTTCTCTGCAGTTGCAGAGACAGGAAATGCCAGGTAAGGCAAGTAGACACACACAAGGATACTAAGGAGAGATTAGGAGGAACGCTGAGAGTCGCCTTCAAACACGGCACGTTTATTAAAGAATAAAACACAACAGGAACAACATTGATTTCTAGAACACATTTATTTTCATGCAAAGGATGTGCCATAGACGTTGTAGTGTTAAGGGTAATGATTACTCAGGGCCCCTGGGGGGCTCGATGCCTGGACCAAAAAGGACATGTGACAGACATGGATCGAGAGGAAGGGGCCCACAGAGGCTGCTAATTTATAGGGCCCAGAGTTCTGTGCCACACCCTGGGCATGTAGCTCAAATGGCTTTACAACATGTCAAAGAAGTAGTTACAAACGAATTAAATTTAGATAAGTATAATAATGAATATAATAATGAATATATAGAATATGAAAGATAAATAATTCACACTTACGTTTGATAGATATACAATTAAGAACTCTCTAAATGATGGTCTGAAGGGCCTAGTGGACAGAAGAAAACTCCAATTAAGCGAGAGGAAAATAAATAAATAAAATCTATAGGAGATCTAAGGCCAAAAGACCACCCAGCCCCCCACTGGGTATTCTACCTAACATAAATGTTTTTAAGTCGTTCTTTACTGTTTATTTCTAAGGCTTTGCCTTTGACGCAGAGGGTCTTGTGGCAGACTGGGTTGTCCACTTTCATTCGACCATGCAGACATTTCACTGGTGGTGGTGGTGATGCTGCAGAAAACCAGAACAGAGAACAATAAAGATTAATAAAGCCTGCAGCTTCATTGAAGAGTTTGATCATTCTAGGCATATCAGATTTTTTAAGGGTTAATCTAAATTGTAGTTTTGAAAAGGAAAAGTTAAAATTTTGGGAGTTTAGGAGATTTTGAAAACATTCCAAAGTGTTAGCCTGGCGTATCTCTAATGATTACGTATTCCAGATTTTCACTGCATAACAGCAGAAGGCTGCCTCGCCTCTTCTTGAAGTGATAAGCAGAATCTATACTAATAAAAGACAAAGCCCTCACTGACTGACTGACTCACTGACTGACTCACTCACTCATAACTAATTCTCCAATTTCCCGTGTAGGTAGAAGGCTGAAATTTGGCAGGCTCATTCCTTACAGCTTACTTACAAAAGTTGGGCAGGTTTCATTTCGAAATTCTATGCGTAATGGTCATAACTGGAAGCTATTTTTCTCCATATACTGTAATGGAGTTGAGCTGGATGGCCGTGGGGGGCAGAGTTTCATGTGACGTCATCACGCCTCCTACGTAAGTACGTAGAGAATAAGGAAGACCTCCAAACAGCGCTGAACAAAAAACGCCATTTCACAATTGAGAAGGCAGAAAAAGATTATGAAGCAAGTGATGCATACAAGCGTATTCATAAATACAAGCATATTCATAAGTGCAGCTGCTGCGGAAACAAAGCACGCCGTGAACCGTAAGTTTATATTTAGTTTATAGACACACTCCCGCTGCCGTTTGTCATGCCTACGGCGAATGACGGTATTCGCCAGATACAAGTTTACTAAGAAGACACGAGGTATAAACGAGACTTTGGATCACTTTGTAACGGAGTTAAAATTGCTGTAGCAAGAAACTGAACAAAACGTTAATGTTTTACTATTAATAACTTATAGACTACATTTTATTTTTTTCCCTTGCACTCAGTGAGTGAGGCCAATGCATATTCATAAGTGCAGCTGCTGCGGAAACAAAGCATGGCGTGAACCGTAAGTTTACATTAAGTTTATAGACACACTCCCGCTGCCGTTTGTCATGCCTACGACGAATGATGCTATTCGCAACATACAAGTTTACTGAGAAGACATGAGGTATAAATGAGACTTTGGATCACTTTGTAACGGAGTTAAAATTGCTGTAGCAAGAAACGTTTAAGTGCCAGCTTAGCTACTATTAAATAAACACATCCTCCAAACACGAACCTGATTGCAAGAAATAATGATGATCAAATCCTTGATGACAACAACACTCACAAAACAATTACTGTATATTGACAATCATGTTACGTTATTTTTAAAATGTTCCCTTTTCTTTTTCATAACTTCTTTAACACACTACTTCTCCGCTGCAAAACACGGGTATATATATATATATACCCCGATCTACATACTCTCAAATAGACAAGCCACACGCCGTGGCGCAATGGTAGAGGCTTTGCCTCTAGCGCCAACATCCAAGGTTTGATTCCTGAGAAGGGACTAGAAGATTAGAACAATCTAGACAAGAACAGGCCATTCAGCCCAACAAAGCTCGTCAGTCTAATCCACTTGTTTCCTCCAAGAAAACATCAAGTCGAGTTTTGAAAGTCCCTAACGTCTTACTGTCTACCACACTACTTGGTAGCTTATTCCAAGTGTCTATCGTTCTTTGTGTAAAGAAAAACTTCCTAATGTTTGTGCGAAATTTACCCTTAACAAGTTTCCAACTGTGTCCCCGTGTTCTTGATGAGCTCATTTTAAAATACAAGTCTCGATCCACTGTACTAATTCCCTTCATAATTTTAAACACTTCAATCATGTCACCTCTTAATCTTCTTTTGCTTAAACTGTAAAGGCTCAGCTCTTTTAATCTTTCCTCATAATTCAACCCCTGTAGACCTGGAATCAGCCTAGTCGCTCTTCTCTGGACCTTTTCTAGTGCTGCTATGTCCTTTTGTAGCCTGGAGACCAAAACTGCACACAGTACTCAAGATGAGGCCTCACCAGTGCATTATAAAGGTTGAGCATAACCTCCTTGGACTTGTACTCCACAGATCGTGCTATATAACCTAACATTCTGTTAGCCTTCTTAATGGCTTCTGAACACTGTCGGCAAGTTGATAGCTTGGAGTCCACTATGACTCCTAAATCCTTCTCATAAGGTGTACTCTTGATTTTCCGACCGCCCATTGTGTATTCAAACCTAATATTTTTACTTCCTATGTGTAATACTTTACATTTACTGACATTAAATTTCATCTGCCACAAATCTGCCCAAGCCTGTATGCTATCCAAGTCCTTCTGTAATGATATAACGGATTCCAAATTATCTGCTAATCCACCTATCTTGGTATCATCTGCAAACTTAACCAGCTTGTTACTTATATTCCTATCTAAATCATTTATATATATTAAAAATAGCAGCGCCCTAGCACTGACCCCTGTGGAACACCACTCTTAACATCGCCAGTTCTGATGAGGTTCCTCGCACCATCACCCTCTGCTTCCTGTGTCTGAGCCAATTCTGCACCCATCTAAAAACATCACCCTGAATTCCCACTTCTTTTAACTTGATGCCCAACCTCTCATGTGGCACCTTATCAAATGCTTTCTGAAAGTCCAGATAAATAATATCATAAGCTCCACTTTGATCGTATCCTTTTGTTGCCTCCTCATAGAATTCCAACATGTTAGTAAAACACGACCTCCCCCTTCTGAACCCATGCTGACTGTTCAGAATAACTCCTGTCCTTGTCATGTGTTGCTCAATCTTATCCTTAATAATTCCTTCCATTAATTTTCCTGTGATGCTTGTTAAGCTTACTGGCCTATAGTTGCTTGGATCTGCCCTGTCACCCTTTTTATATAATGGGATGATATTTGCCATTTTCCAGTCCTTTGGAATCTCTCCAGTGCACAGTGACTTCCTAAAAATATGTGTCAAGGGTTTATATATGTACTCACTAGCCTCCTTAAGAACACGAGGATAAATATTATCTGGGCCTGGTGATTTGTTTGATTTCATCTTATTTAATCTGAGCAGCACTTCTCCCTCTACAATTTCCAAATCCCTCAGTACCTCCTTAGTAGTTGTGTTTACCTCTGGCAGGTTATCCACTTGCTCACTTGTAAACACCTCAGAAAAATGTAAGTTTAGGGCATCTGCTATTTCATTGTCTGTATCTTTTAATTCCCTTTACTATTCCTGATGAACTTGACCTCCTCCTTAACTGTTCTTTTACTACTAAAATACTGAAAGAATCTCTTGGGGTCTTCTTTCGCCTTATCTGCTATATTCCTCTCCAACTGTCTTTTAGCCTCTCTGATATCCTTCTTAATGGTTGCCCTCATGTTCTCATACGCTACGATTCTCTTTGCAGTCATTAGTCTTATATGCCTTATACAGCAGTTTTTCCTTTGCAACTTCTTTTTAAATCTTTATTAATCCATCGTGGAGTTTTTTTTAGTTTCCTATTACTTCCAAATTTAGGTATGTATCTGTCCTGCATTACATGTAAAACATTTTTAAACCTGTTCCACTGCTCCTCGACTGTCTCCACATTTAAAAGCTTATCCCAGTCTATCCTACTTAGACTTTGTCGCATCTGCTCAAAATTAGCCCTACTAAAGTTCAACTTAACAATTTTAGTCTTTGCATCTGTACTCTTACAAAATACTGAGAATTGTATTACATTATGGTCACTTGACCCTAGTGGTTCAATCACCTCTACACCCTCAATTCTATCCTGATTATTACAGAATACTAAATCCAGACAGGCTTCACCCCTTGTTGGTGCTTTAACATGCTGTGTTAAAAACAGTCGCTGATTACTTCTAAAACTCCTGCTCTTGTGCTCCTCCATCTGTAAGGTTATCCCAGTTAATATTTGGATAATTAAAGTCCCCATGACTATAATATCCCCTGTAAACTTGCCTTTTGATATTACTAAAAGATGTGTGTTGAAATTACTGTCTGAATTGGGTGGTCTATAACACACTCCTAAAATGAGACCTTTTCCCTAATATTTTCCAGGCGAAGCCACATGTCCTCACTAAGATGGGGCTCATCATCCAACTGAAGATGACTTACATTTAATTCCTGTTTGGCATAAACAGCAACCCCACCTCCTTTTCTGTTCTGTCTATCCTTCCTAAAAAATGTGTATCCCTCTATGTTACACTCATCCCCATCTTTGTTATTTAGCCAGGTTTCCGTTATTGCTATAATATCATAATTGTGCTCTGCTACATACAACTCCAACTCACTTACCTTATTTTTGATACTTCTAGCATTAAGGCAAGCTATTTTTAATGTGTTAATCCTTCTATCTTTACGTGTTTGCTTAAAATTTACATTACTATGCATTTTTATTTCTACACCATTGTTTGTTCTTCCATGTATAGATCTAAATCTGGCCTGTCCTAAACTCCCTGCCCCCCCATTCCCTAGTTTAAACAATCCTCGACTAGCCTACACATACGCCTCCCCAATACATTGGTGCCCCTCCGGTTCAGATGTAACCCGTCACGGCGGAACAGGTCCCATCTGTTCCAAAAGGAGTCCCAATGCCCCATAAACCTATACCCTTCTACCCTGCACCAAGATTTGAGCCACGCGTTAAGCCTTCTAATCTCCTCAATCTTACCTGGACTGGCGTGGCACAGGCAGAACTTCGGAGAAGACTACCTTGTCAGTTCTGCTCCTCAGCTTGGTACCTAACTCTTTGAATTTGGATCGCAGAACTGACAGACTACCCTTATGTATGCACTGAGTATGGACGCGTGCTTCCCGATACATTTTACCTTCGCATCCCCTTGGTTTGAGATGTATGAAAAAATATGCGGTTAACGCAGAATCATGTTACATTATTTTTAAAATGTTTCCTTTTCTTAGCACAAGCACAGCTGAGAAGCTTCGATGCATGTACTCCATAACGCTAAAAAATAACGATTTAATCACACTTTCAGTTCCAAGCAAAGGGGAACTTTTGTCAATGCATGATTTCCTGGTACATCGACAGTACCGCTGCTCCCTATACGCAGAGTAATGCAGTCGCGAGGGCACCAACTCCCAGGGGCACCATCCCAGCTGCTCAAAAAAATCTTTTTTATATATTATAATAATAAATTAACATTAGTAATATACATATACAAATAAACAAAACTATAAACGTATATATTACATTTTACGGTGAACGCAGAGTAGGCTAAGCACACGTGATGACGCGCACGCCCTCACCTCTGTTACGGCTGCCCATTTGGCCAAAAATTATATTAATTGAACAATATGTCTGCTCCTGGAAAGAGACATCAACAGTCCGGCGCCGAGAAACGAAAAAAAAAGCCCAAGATGAAGCCTGTGTATGTACCCAAATCTCTGGATTGCTCTGCGCATAGCAGTGACGCTCCCTGTAACTGTTGCCTCTGCTGAGCGAAGCTTTTCTAAAATGAAGCTCATCAAAACGTACTTGCGCTCATCTATGGCACAAGAGCGCATGAGTGGTCTGGCAATTGTCAGCATCAACTCTGAATTAGCAAAGGCTTTATCATATGAAGAGCTCATTTATGACTTTGCCTCAAGAAAAAACAGAAGTGTGCCTTTGGAAACTTTGGAAAGCTCCAGCAGATGACAGTGTTGATTTTATTTCAGTTTATTATTGTTTATTTTATTGATTATTAATGTTTTATTTAAAGTGTAATTTTAGTTTGTATTTTATGCTATAGACCTACAATTGTATTTTATAAATGATACAATTTATTTATGTATTTACTTTTATGTGAATAATGTTCTATTTTGGCCCCTATGGTAGTTTTTTTTTTTTATTATTTTATTTTTACTTCCGTAATATTTGGGGGAGGAGACACAAAAGTAAATTTCTGCTTAGGGCACCCATTTGGCCAGCAGCGGCCCTGAACATCGATGACATTGATACACACTGAAAAGCAAGCAAAATTAGGACTTTGTGGCTCTTACTGGGGACTTCTGTGAACGTTAGTAATTCTAATTACGTCTAATTACAAAATGTTCAATGATCACACTGTTTTAGCCTAATGTACAAATAATTTTGGCTGAGGTTACTCAGAGTTTAAAGGTGAAGCTGGTCAAATTACTTTTCATGTTTCTGACTTATTTTTTTAAGAAGAAAAACTGCACTTTATGTTGAAATTTTTGTTATTATTTAAAGACAATACTATTCTGAACATGTACTTAAAGTACTTAGAATACCACTTTATTTTTAAGTCTGCCCAATTTTAGCCAGGGATGATATTTTTGTTTCTGTTTTGAACTGAAACTTTAAAAGCATTTTTTTTTCAGAAATTAAAAGAGCTTGAGTTTACAATATTCATGTACATGTCTATTATTTGATTCTGTCGCCCACTGAAACCCTTTTAAATTAAAAAAAAAAAATTTGCGATTTGGGGCAAATTTTCATGTGTGATTACATACGATTAATCAAGATTAATTAATTACAAAGCCACTAATTAATTAGATTAATTTTTTTAATCGAGTCCCATCCCTAATATATATATGTAGATATGTATATATATGTATATATGTATGTATATGTATATATATATATATGTTTATATGTGTGTGTGTATATATGTAGATATATATGTGTATATTTGTATATATATATATATATATATATGCCAGCAACACTCATGACAATGACAACACAATTACAATGTCAATCATGTTACGTTATTATTAAAATGTTTCTTTTTCTTTTTCATTACTTCTTTAACACACTACTTCTCCGCTGCGAAGCGCCGGTATTCTGCTAGTATAATATAAAACACCAAATAACTGATCTCATAAATATTAACCCCCCATAATATGACACCCCTAAATCACCGCCAGTGCAGTAAACTCATTTTAAAAGTCTCAGAATTAATTCAGTGGAGACCACCGGTTGGGTTTCACCTGATTGATACGCCCAAATGTGCAAGGTCCAGCTTTTAGTGGGGTCAGTGTGATGGCCTAACATTGACATTAAAGGGTCTTCTTCTGTAGACAACTGTCAAAAAAGTCAAACTAAATCCTATTGTGTGTAACAATAAAGGGGGTGAATATCTTTTGTTCAGCTCTTTTATAAGCTGTGGCTCTGTGGCCACAATGACAAAACTGTGCAGTGGCAACACAGAGAAAGTAGGCTGTGTGCCAAATGTGCCTACATATTTAAAAATCAGGTAAAACCGCCTTGGTAGTAACTTTTCTATCTCATATTCTTCTTCCTCTTCATCTTTTCACACTTCTATGTGGGGTCGATGTGCTTGATCAGCCTTCTCTCTTCAGCTCGGTCCTGCATGTCCTCGCCTGTCAGGCCCTTTTCCTTCTGATCTTCTTTTACTTTATCCATCCATCTCCACTTTGGCCACCCTCACTTTCTGTTCCTTTGTACTTCCTTACCATCACTCTTTTCCCCACATATTTGTGGTCTTTTTTCCATCACATGTCCATAGGGACACACGGTGAACGTGGCAGGAAATCCAAAATCATCGGAGACTGTAAGGCCACATCACCTATCTGCAGTGGTCTAAATACTTTCGATGTGCGGTTTGACACCCTAAAAGACAAACCTACGAGGAAGTCCGTGAGTCCTCAGAAGGAACAGGTAGAGTGTGCTGACATGAGAAAAGCTTTGTGGAATGTAAGCTGCTGTGTCAGGCAGAGATCAAAATCAGACCAGGATGGCGATCTTCCCAGACATCTTCACTATTTCCGTGACGCAGGCCATCATCCCCAACAACAACAGACCACTGGAGAAGATGAAAAGGTGGAGACAATTCCTGGTTTTAACCCTTTAATGGAACTATTTATTTATCTATTGAAGAATTGGAACTGCACCACATTTTAGACATTGTCTGTTGCACTTTTGCACCTGGCTTTTTGTTTGTGTCTTCATTGTTCATGTCCATTCTCAGTTATGACTATTGATGTCTCGGGATATGGAAGAAGCCCAAGGCTGTGGGCACCAGAGGCATCACAGGTTCAGAACTGAGCTCATGTCCCTCTGCTGTGAAGCAGTAATACTAGATAGAAAGATAAATATATGGCTACTTTATTTATCTCCAAGTGGAAATTAAAACTTTATTGAAGATCAAGAAAAATATAAATATTATAAATAACAAACAACAACCCCAAGATGAGGTCAGACCTGTCTTCAGGTTTACATTTAAAGGCTTTAAGGTTTGAATAAATTGTAGTGTCCAGAATTGGAACGTGCCAAACATACCAACTGTTAAGCCACCACAGAGAAGATCCATGAAGGCGCAACTGATGTGTGTGCAAACTCTACCAAATCCATAACTGTGAAATAGATTGAGGTCCCAATTGCCATGAGTGACACCTTGTGCACTGGCACCTCTACACACGCTCAAACTCATGCCGTCTGTAACGTAACTAAACCCTCCATCTGCTGCTCCATATGCTGCTTCCTGACCTCCTGACCAGCCTGCACCTCCTCAGCAGCACTTTCAAAGCCCACAGATAAACAAGTGCTGGAAGTTTCTCTTCCAGAACAATCCCCCTCTCAGTAACATGCAACTCCTTTTACAGGAGGTTTTGTCAGAGCCAAACTGTCATCAGTCATTTTCTAACCTGCTTATTCTTGAATAGGGTCACAGAGGCCTGCTTGTGCATATCCCAGCTAGCATAGGATGCAAGGCAGGAACAAACCCTGGATAAGATGCCAGTCCATCGCAGGGCAAACACACACACACACATGCAAACCCACCCCACTCACACACTAGGTAAGGCCAATTTAAGAATGCCAGATCACCTAACCTGAATGTCTTTGGACTCTGTGAGGATGCCCACACAGACACAGTGAGAATATGCAATCTCCTTACTACAGTACATGGCAGCAGCGCTACCACTGTGCCACTGTGCCGCCCACAACCATACTATTTATTCAAAAATTAAAATTTGACTTTGTTGGTGTGCTAAAAAAAATTAATCAGTCTCTCACCACTAATCTCTCCCACCGCTGACACCATAATGCGATTCCCCATGCACTGGCACCTCTGCACACGCTCGAACTCTGGGCGTCTATAACGTAACTGAACAGATCAATAGTGTAAAATGGAGGCACTGAACCAAAGAAAATATTCGAAAGAATATTTTATTAAAGTGGCAGCAAGACAACATAATTCTAATGTCATGATCTTCTAATTAATTTAACCCTATCTCACGGCTCCTCTGCACACCTGGCTTACATGCCTGTATTATCAGCCTGCTTCTCAAGTGGCTAAACAGACTTCCTTCACCAGGATGGCACAAAGTAACACTTGAGAATTAGAGCAAGTCACAGGCCTTCTCAGTCACGTTAAACTGCCAGCAACGTTTCTACCCGTGGCGTGCCAGCATACCACCACTGCAGCTGTTTGTTCCAAAAGCCTTCTCCACTACCATCATAGACTGTCACTAATGAGGGATAACGTTTAGACTCCACACACAGTGTGACCAAGTGCAGAATCAACCTCAGCTTTCTGGTCGCATCCACTGAGCCACTGAGCAGCACCGGAGGAAAACCTCTGTCAACAAAGGCAGTGAATAAAGCTGTAAAGGGAACCCAGTTCTCCATAGCTAGCAGAAGGTCACACCAACAAGTAAAATGCTTCACAGAAAACCTCAACAGACATGAAAAACGAGAAGCTTCACAGAGACATGGACTTGGCTGGATATCTAGTAGAAGTATCTGTGGCTGTGTGAACTGCTGAGACATCCATCCACCAACTTCTGTACACATATTAGAGAGTTCAAGCTCTGCATCGCTTGGAATTGAGTCCAGGTCCTTAGAAGCCTAAGGCAGGATCACTTAACATGTGAGATTGTACCATTGTGAGTTACCATTTAGCGCAAACCAGCCCTACTCCTTGGGACAAGCAATGGTCATTGAAATGGAAACCAAGGGGCTTCAGCACAGACCTGAGCTGAACATCCAAGGAGGAAATCTGTACAATGTGGCTCGGAACAGCCCAGGTCGGTGCCAGGGGAGCCCTCAGATGTTTTCCTCGCCTACTGAACCTGGTTGAGCTTGTTCAACTAGCTTTGCAGCCTTAAGGCGTCCTTTCCCTTTGACAGGCACACATTCATTCATCTGTCTTTTGTTTTTTTTTCATTTTTGCAGGCATGGTGTTCCTGAGCTCTGGCAGTGTTGCTGTGCGATAAAGACAAGCAACTTGGCACACCCACTGATTGTTTACAAGGAGTCACATTACTCAGCGGGTACAATAGTGGCATCTAAATATAGAATAGGAGGAGGAGGAGGTGTGTCCCGGGTGTCACTTACTGTTCCTGTTGCGCCTGTGGGCGCAGCTGGACTTCTAAACTTAAGAGCTTTGACCCTGCAGGCATGGAGAGCTAAGCGAGAGGTAGAAAGTGTCACCCGAGGTGGTCGTGATGCTGCTGACACCCTGAACATTCAGTTGGATTAGATTTGTACACTCAGAAATTGTATTTTTCAGCCCAATGCAAAAGTATAGGCACCCCTGACCAAATTACATATAAAAAGTAACAAATGATAAATTTTACTTTGACAGCCAACAAACAATGGCATTTTTATACAATGTTAGTATACAGTTATGATTGATTTGATGGAATGAAAAAAATTGAAAATAAATATGGCATTTGCACAAGTTTGGCCACCCTTTCTCTGTACTCATTAGGTCTTTAGTCTGGCCTGGCTCAGCTCATTAGATGTTAGTCTGGTGAAGAACTGTCACTAGGAGTTGTTAGCTGGGGTGACTAATAAACATTGAGCAACACAAAGCAACTGTGGACTCATCTAAGCAACTGACTGAGGATGTGAATGTTAAACTAAATGATCCCTACAAAGAGGGGTAGACTGGAATAGGATAGAACAGCAAGAATACAATACCAAACCCCCATATGACTGCAAAGGACCTACCAAAACAGGAGTGACTGGCACTGAAAACACAGAAAACTAATACATTCTTTGACTCTTAAACACTGTGCAACACTCAACAACCATAGACTCTTCTGAGCAAATGACTGAGGATCCTAACGTTAAACTTATTGAAGCCTACAAGGCAGGGGAGGGCCATAAAAAGATACCTTAGAACTTCTAGCTACCAATATATGGCAGTTAAGGAGAATGGTGGCGGTCAAGACAAGAAGACCAAGAACACTGACAGACAGAAGAGTTGGAAGGCAACACAAAGACCCCCAGATGACTGCAAGGGACCTACCAAAAGGTGTGGAGGTGCACTGTGGTACTATGTTGAGTTACTGACATGGACATGGCCTTCATGGAGAAGCCATTAGAATACTAAAACATTCTTTGACTCTTCAAACATTGTGCCTCACTCAACAACCATAGGACATTACACAAATTGATTCCTACAAACCAGGAGAAGGCTACCAAAAGATACTAAAGTGCTTCCTGCTAGCAATTTTCACAGTCTGAAATGTCATTAAGAAATGGCAGTTAGGAAGAACATTGGTGGTCAAGACAAGACCTGGAAGACCAAGAAAACTAGCAGACAGAACAGCAGGAAGGCAATGCAAAGACCCCCAGATGACTGCATGGGACCTGCCAAGAAAGGAGTGGAGGTGCGTTGCGGTACTGCGCGGAGTTACTGACATGGACATGACCTTCATGGAAGAGCCATTAGAAGACTAATACATTCCTTGATTCTTCAAACATTCAAAGCAAGAGGCTATAACATGATGACAAAGTGCTTTCAGCTAGCAAGCTTCACAGCCGGAAACATCATTAAAAGACACAGTAAGAAAATAAAATAAGTCAACATTAATTAACATATAATAATCATTATGCAAAGCACTTAGAGCTACATTTCCTGTATGAAAATGTGCTATATAAATAAATGTTGTTCTTGTTGTTGTTAAGAAATGTCAATTAAGGGAAACAGTAGAAGTCAAAAGGAGATCTTAGAAGACCAAGAAACTGATATACAGAACAGTAGGAAGGTAACGCAAAACCCCCAAATGACTGCTGGGACCTGCTGAGAAAAGTGAGGAGGTGCACTTCTGTATTGTGTGATGTTATGGATGTGGACGTAGCTTTTGTGGAAGAGCTTGCAAGGGACCAATACATTCTTTGAGTCTTCAAACATTGTACCACACTCAGCATCCGTGGGCTTTTCTAAGCAACTGACCGAAGATCTGAATGTTAAATGAACTGATGCCAACAAAAAAGGAGAAGGCTATAAAATCATACCAAAGCACTTGTAGCCTGCAGTTTCCACAGTTTGAAATATCATTAAGAAATGGTAGTTAAGGGGAACAGTGGAAGTCAAGACAAGATCTTAGAAGACCAAGAAAACTGGCTGCTTGAAAAGCAGGAGGCAACGCAAAACCCCCAAACGACTGCAAGGGACCTACCAAGAAAGGATTGGAGGTGCACTGCTGTAGTATGCAGTGTTATTGACATGAACGTGACCTTTGTGGAAGACCAATACATTATTTAATTCTTCAAACATTGTGCCACATTCAACAGCCATGGGGTCTTCTGATGACCTACTACGGTACTATGAAGTACCTCAAGAAACAAAAAGTGAAGTGATCCTCACCATCCCTTGAACGTCATTGACAATCTGTGGATCGATCTTAAACGTGCTGTGCACACAGGACAGCCCAGGGATATCTTATAGCTGGGAGGAAGAATACAAGGAAGAATGGAGAACAATTTCCAAAGCAAGGATTCAAAACCTTGTAGCTGACTACAAAAAATGTTTTCCACCTGTGATTTTGCCTAAGGGGGTGTTGACTTAGTAGGGTACCCAAGCATTTGCAAATTTCATGTTTGCTTTTTTTCACATTTGTTTAGTTAATCAAATAAATTGTAAATAAATTTTCTAAGTAGGCCTTTGATTTAGTTTGTTTGCTGTTGAAGTTATGAAGGTAAATAAATAAGTGAAGGCAATCTGAAAGTTGTGCCGTGACTGCAACAAATAGAGGCTGACACATTTGCAGTGTCACACAGGTAGTTCAAACACGCACAGCACAACTCTCTGCCGCTAGTGTGGATGAAGCCAAGGTCATATGAAGATGGATGCTCTGCTGTGGGATTGCACCATTGTTGAACAACACACTGGACAGAGGGAGGGAAAACTGAAACTGGAACCTGCAATTATGGAGCAAAAGAAGAGGAAGGCTCGCTGCTCCATGACAGCACACATCCATATGCAGTGACCGCAAAGGTGGTGGCAATGCAACATCTGCATTTTGAACGTCTTCCACATCCCGCTTACAGTCGTAATCGAGCATCATGCGACCATCACATCTTCGGTCCACTTAAAAGAGGCTTTGTGAGGTCACAGATTCACCTCTGCGGATGCGGTTAAGGGATTAGGGAGTAGTTGAGGAGTTTCTGCTCCCAAGGAATGCAGAAGTTAGTGAAACAATACAAGAAGTGGAGAGTGATAGAACTGTTAGATTCATCTTCTCACATTTAGAGACATTCAAGGGGAAGTCACCCTTACTTTTTGATTCTCCCTCTTAAAAATTTTTACTTCAGATATCAACAAAATATGTAATTTGGCCAGTCAAACTTTTGCATAGAGCTGTAAGTAGAATGCAAAGACGTTGTCTATGTACAGATCTCTGAGTGATTTAATCCCAAAAAAGTTTGAGAGGGTTGAAAAAGGTGGTTCTCGTGCAGAGGTGCCACAGATAAAATATTCTCCATCTTTAAATGCTTTCTCCATTGGTTCCATATTCTGAGTGAGTGAAGCACAATTGGGTTGTTTGTATATTGGCCATGACTTGTACTTATTGGGGTACAAAGCAAGGAATATAAAGAAGTACTGCGGGATTTTATTTCTATTGCGGACCAAGCCTGTGTATGTTCATCTATTTGTGTCCAGGTTTTTATAGTTTGTGTATTTGCCACCCAGTAGTTAAACTGAACGTTAGGTAGTGCCATGCCAACTTCTTCTTTAGGTCTTTGTAGGGTCGCTCTTTGGATACGTGGATGTTTGTCCAAATAAATTAGGTTATGGTTGAATCTAATTTCTTAAAAAATGATTGTGTATATTGGAATGTTTTGAAATAGAAAAAGAAGCTTAAGAAGGATATTCATCTTAACAATGTTAATTCTTCCAGCTAAAGTGAGAGGAAGGGTTGACCATCTATGCAAGTCTTGCTTATTTTTTTCCATGCAGACAGCAAAGTTTGGTTGATAAAGAGCTTTATGTTAAGTCATGATGTTTACCCCGAGGTATTTAAACTGATTTGCGATGAGCATAGAGCTGTAAGTGTAGTGATACACCTGCATTTATAGTTAAAGAAGGAACATGGCCGGGTAAACATTGAGGGTGGCAGAGTGCTTAGAGAGCAACTCAGTGCAGGAATAGGCATATTTGGAAATAAATGAATAATTAAACGGAGACTTGTACTATAAAGGGCAGTGCCTGGAGTAAGCCTGCTATATTTAGAGGTTGAACAGAAGCTCCTGTTTTAGCGCCGACACCCATGTCCTGAGGCACAGCTGGCGCTTGACTATCCAGAGCATGCTGTACCCACTAGAAAACCTGCAGCGGACATTAAACAAATGAGAAAAATGTGCGTATGCTGTGACACTGGGATGCATTTAGGGACTTCATTTTAAAACGTTTCTTTATTTACTTCAAGAGATAGTTTTTGTATATTAAATATTTTTGTAATACATCTGCAATATTAGTGATAATAGACTGTAAATGCATGTATTAGTAATATTCATAAAATATGTGTTTTAGAAGAGGATTTTACAATATCATATAGTTAAAAACAGAGCCCAAATAGGCTGGTGGTGGCTAATATAAATTTCACAACTCCAACTCAAGTGATGTCAAAGTGGCATCGACTGATGTGCCATTGTTAGTTGTTGGATGTGGAGGTTCGGCGACTAATTGTCTTTCATATTATTTAAATATGAAGTTATTCAAGCTTGTACTTTCTGGACAGTGAAAAACCTCGGCTGTAGTCTCAAAGTAAAATTGTTAACTGCAATAGTGCCGACCATGATGGACAGGAAGACCACCGTGGCTCTTTACTGATTAATTAGAGAGCAGGAGAAAAATTGAATACTGACATAGCCGATGCCAGGGAAAGAAAATCTGTGGGGGTCATCTGAAAGTCTACAGGATATTTTAGTTGAAATGGGCCATGGCAGAAACAAGAAGATTTGTGACAGGAACCACAAAGAAGAGGACCATCACCAGGATTCATCAGGTTTCTTTGGGTGCTCTGTGGTAGAGATGATGACATGATTGTTTAGGGATGCGAAGTTCAATTCCTGATTAAACGAATTAAATGGAGAAATTAAACCGCAACAGATATTAGAATGTATCGACTAATGTTTGGTGGCTAAATGCTAACGACACGCAACCTGAGTCACCTTCAAAGATGAGAATTATTCACAAAATTACGACTACTGTTTTCATAGCTGGTAACGTATGCCCGTCTACCGCTAGCAGTCAAAAAGTGGATAGGTGGTGAGAGTCCATGAAACGAACGACAGAGTCGGAGAAACAGGTTTGAGGGGAATGAGACTACAAGAGAGGAGAAACTTAGTCAAGAGTGGCGGAGACACATGGAGGAGAACTGCAGGACAAGAGACATTAAGGTACACAAACATAACAAGAAGAGCCACGGGATTAACATTGCATGTATGAGGATTGAGATGGAAAAGGACGAGCAAAGTCCTACACGATTAATTACGTCATAGCAAATCGGTTTCAAATTCATTCTATAAGCTGTCCTCGACGGGTAACCGTAGCTGGTCTTATTATAATACAGTGGATTTCAGCAAAAAAAGGCTTGCTTACACAGGGTGACAACAGATCTACACAAAGTGGTTGTCACACACGTGTGCATAAGAGGAAGCTGAATGGACCAAATGAAGGTAATTCCACACCAGGCCAAGGGGTTTTACACTAAATCTTCCTCTGTTGTCTCTTCAGACCAAATACAAGAAATTCTGCCTGATTCAGCCCTGATGACACCACTTCCAAGGATGACGTCACTTCTAGTTCAGGCCCCAAGAACATCATTTCTGGTTCCCTGCCTTAAAAAAAACAGACAACTCGAATGTACCTCAGTTCACTTTTGGGCTCCAATCTATGCACTTCTGTGCGACTTTTCATGCCCTTTTGCAGCCAGGGATAATATACAGGTGGCTGCCCCAAACCTTTTCTGTGATTATTTCACAATGCTATAACACAAAATAATTGACTGCGTTAAGCGTTACTGTGCTTGTTGAGGGTTTCCAAATAATTCAAAATAATTCAAATGTGGCTACCAGTAAGGCTTTACAACACCAGTATGACTTGCCATCTGTTCATCAGCATGGTAGAAATTCCCAGTTGGATTGAGATCTGGATTCTGATTTGCCAACTCCAGGACATTAACTGAGTTCTTTTTTGAAGCCATGCTTGGGATCATTGGCCTGCTGGCTAACAAATCTTCTCCTGAGGTGCAGGTTCCTGGCAGACTGTCTCAGGTTTTCCTCAAGGATTTTCCTCAATTCATTTTACCCTCACAAGCTTTCCAGGGCACCTCCACAACATGAAGCTGCCACCAGCATGCCTCACGACTGGGACGGTGTAGTTTTGAAGAGGTGTATGGTTCAAACATGGAGTTCAGCTCAGTTTTAGTTTCTTTAGCCCACTGGACTTCAGAGTCCCCTATGTGTCTTATGACAAACTTGAGCTCAGATGTCCTCCTACGCATTTCTTCTCTTTTCTGTTCCATAAAGCTGCGAGTTGTGAAGCACCTGAGATGCTGGAGTCTGCACAGTCTCTCCAGTTTCTATTGCTGTAGCTTATAACACCTTCAGAGTTCTCATAGGTCTCTTGGTGGTCTCCCTCCTTTGTCTTCTTCTTGCCTGACCTCTCACTTTTTGTGGTAGATTTCCAGCTCTACCAGAGTCTTTCCATTTCTTGATGACTAATTTAACTGGACTACAGGGAATACTTCATTCTTTGGATGCTTTCTTGTATCCATTTCCAGACTTGTGCTTTTCGATCCTCTGTTCACAGTGGAGTGGTCTTTTGTCTTCATTGTGTAGGTCAGACCCCCATTCTGACTCACCATGAGTTGGCCCTTCAACACCCAGGTGCATTTATACTACAATTGGCTTAAACCCCATGCAGGTGGTCTCCACTGAACTGCTTCTGGGACTTCTAAAACCAACTGGCTGCTCCAGTGATGATTTAGGGGTGTCATATTGAAGGGGGAAGAATGCTTACACAGTCAATTATTTAGTGGTTTTACATTTGTAATTAATTCAGACCACATTGCAGATTTTCACTTTGACATTAGATATTCTTTTTCTGTTAATCAGCATCAAAAAAGCCAAATTAATTCCACTGTGGTTCAATATTGTATAACAATAAAATGTAACAATGTCCAGGGTGTGAACACTTTTGTTGGCAGTGTATATCAGGGGCTCTGCAGCACATTGGCCAGTGTAGGAGGGGGGCACAAATGAAGCCACTACTCAAAAAGGACCAGTTGAAAGTACATCTAGAGGTTGCTAAAAAGCGAGGAAGTCACCCTGTTGCGATGAAAGGTGTTGTGGTGAGATGAGGCCAAGGGCAGAGCTTTTAATCTAAAGTTCAAAGAGATGTGTGTGGTGCAAATGTAGCACTGCCGACACCTCAGGGCACACCGGGCCTGCAGGGATGAATGGTGGTAGCAGCATTAGGCTGTAGAGCTGCTTTGTATCAGGGACTGGGTATCTGCTGGAAATAAGGAGGAAGAATGGAGGGTGGAAAACAGAAGCAAATGTACAGGCTGAGTCACATTTCACACACGGCTGATGGTTGGATACCCGAGGACCTCCTCTCTGGAGAACTGGTGTCTAGTGACAGGCCAACAGGAAGACTGCAGATGGGTTGCAAGTTTGACCTCGAGCCTCTAAACTCCTGCACTTGGCAGTCGGTCGCCTCTGACAGGAAAGCCTGGAAGCAGAAAGCCGATGAAGCATCTCTTAAGGTATGAAAGCGAAGTGATGCAGAAAGCTGACAGTAAGAGAACCCACAGGAAGACTCGTACCTGTGATGCCTGCGATGTTAGAGAACCCTTAGCATTCTGCTGTTCGTGGTGATACAAGGACTGCCCCTCTCATATTGGGGTCCGCTGACACCGGAGATGCTGCTGTAACCCCCCAACGGGGTCACAGATGCATGATCCTCCATGTCTGATGGTTGCCTACCATGTACTGTATGTACTGTATATACAATATATATATATATTTAAGAGGAGGGAGTCAAAAATAACGAGAATTGAAAAAAAAATCTTATATTTCTCTGAACATTTCCCTCAAAATACTCTCCCTGAGACACAATACACTTGTCCCACCACTATTCCAGTGATAGCCTTCAGTGCCTCCGTCGTTTGATTTTTGACCTCCTCTACATCTTGAAAATGCTTTCCTTTAAGGTCCATCTTCATTCTTGCAAATAAGAAAAAAATCACATGGTGCAAGGTCCAGGGATTGGGGGGAACCATTGTCATCCCCGTTTTTTGGGAGAAACAGCCACACACTCAAAGCTGTGTGGGTCGGAGTGTTGTTGTGATGTAGAAGCCACTCGCCTGATCGCTGCAGTTTGTGTCATTTTCTCCGCACTGCATCACGCAATCGCTTGAGCACTTTAAGGTAAAAACCCATGTCTGGCTCAAAGCTTCTTCTTTGAAAGCCTCTCGAAGCCTTGTGACAGCGTCTGCTGCTTTTTTCCCCAAAAGGAAACAGAACTTGATTCAAACACATTATTCTTTCAAGTCTGCCATCGCAAAATTGATGAAGACGGTAACAGAGGCTCAAGAAAAAAATGACACTGACCTTCCAGACCTTTCCCCAAGAACGCCGCTTGGCTAAATGAAGCAGAGGGCAGTCTAGTACACGCGCCTAGCTGGAAAACGGAAGAACTAACGGCTCTCCAACCTCCAGAAAAAAAAATCTCATTATTTTTGGGTCCCGCTCGTATGTATATGATGCACATTTGGCTCACTATCTGACTCACTCACTCCTCACTATTTCTTCTTTACCTAAACAGCTGACATTTGGTAGAATTGTACATCTAGGCTGGTAGGTATTTGCTAGGAAAGGATATTTTGATATATCAAAATAGCCAACACATGTTTTTTTACTTGTCAATACATTCTTTATTTGTTGGCATTTATTAGACCCTGTCCACACGTACCCGGGTACTTTTTGAAGTGTAAAATTTTTAAAACGCCTTTCGTCCACATGCAAACGCCATTTTATACCCTTGAAAACAGACCTTTTGAAAACTCCTGCCTGGGTTAAGATGTTTAGAAACTCCGTCACCCCTGTGTACGTGTAGACATAGAAAACAGTAACGTCTCAGTGTGTGCCGGTATCTGCTTTGCTTGGCGTCAGTGTGTGTGCCAGGTAGTGCTGGTGTTAACCTTTTAAACGGGTCTTTTAACACTTTTATAATTACTTTATCACTATATTGAACAACAGAGGGGTCAGAATGGACTACGGAGGTGACTGCTGCGTCAAACACTATGACGACACAGACCCAGCCGCCAATGTCGCCGGTTTTGGACGAGACCCGATTCGACTTCCAGTTGCTTGGACAACATCAAGAATGAAGTGGTTGCTGTTGAAGAGAATGTTTGTTTGTCAAGGACATCACTGTTGTGCTTCACCTGCACATCGAAGGAAAGACAACAGTAATGAGATCGCCTGTCAGTGCTGTCAGAAAAGTTGCCTGCACACTCTACTGTTTAGCAGATGAGAAGAGATTACGCAAGATGGCAGACGCCTTTGGGTTGTCAAGACAGGCGGTTTCTAAAATAGTAAGGCAAGTATGTCAGTGGCGTAGCTCGAGTTCGTGCCGTTCGGGCCGGGGCAGGGCATCAATTTGCCGCCCTCCACCATACATATCTGAATATGTTAACCTTTTTAAATAGAAAATTAAAATGAAGTATAGAGAAAAATTAAGATACATTTTGCATAGATTTATTCATATATAAAGTAACAGCAATATTTTTTATATATACTGCTCAAAAGAATTAAAGGAACACTTTTTAATCAGAGTATAGCATAAAGTCAATGAAACTTATGGGATATTAATCTGGTCAGTTAAGTAGCAGAGGGGGTTGTTAATCAGTTTCAGCTGCTGTGGTGTTAATGAAATTAACAACAGATGCACTAGAGGGGCAACAATGAGATGACCCCCAAAACAGGAATGGTTTAACAGGTGGAGGCCACTGACATTTTTCCCTCCTCATCTTTTCTGACTGTTTCTTCACTAGTTTTGCATTTGGCTACAGTCAGTGTCACTACTGGTAGCATGAGGCGATACTTGGACCCTACAGAGGTTGCACAGGTAGTCCAACTTCTCCAGGATGGCACATCAATACGTGTCATTGCCAGAAGGTTTGCTGTGTCTCCCTGCACAGTCTCAAGGGCATGGAGGAGATTCTAGGAGACAAGCAGTTACTCTAGGAGAGCTGGAGAGGGCCATAGAAGGTCCATAACCCATCAGCAGGACCAGTATCTGCTCCTTTGGGCAAGGAGGAACAGGATGAGCACTGCCAGAGCCCTACAAAATGACCTCCAGCAGGCCACTGGTGTGAATGTCTCTGACCAAACAACCAGAAAGACTTCATGAGGGTGACCCAAGGGCCCCATGTCCTCTAATGGGCCCTGAGCTCACTGCCCAGCAGCATGCAGCTCGATTGGCATTCGCCATAGAATGCCAGAATTGGCAGATGCACCACTGGTGCCCTGTGCTTTTACAGATGAGAGCAGGTTCACCCTGAGCACGTGACAGAAGTGAAAGGGGTCTGGAGAAGCCATGGAGAACATTATGCTGCCTGTAACATCATTCAGCATGAGCAGTTTGGTGGTGGGTTAATGATTGTCTGGGGAGGCATATCCATGGAGGGTCACACAGACCGCTACAGGCTTGACAAAGGCACCTTGGCTGCCATTAGGTATCAGGATGAAATCCATGGACCCATTGTCAGACCCTATGCTGGTACAGTGGCTCCTGGTGCACGACAATTCCTGGCCTCATGTGGTGAGAGTATGCAGGCAGTTCCTGGAGGATGAAGGAATTGATACCATTGACTGGCCACCGCACTTTCCTGACCTAAATCCAATAGAACACCTCTGGGACATTATGTTTTGGTCCATCCAATGCCACCAGGTTGCACCTCAGACTGTCCAGGAGCTCAGTGATGCCCTGGTCCAGATCTGGGAGGAGATCCCCCACAACACCATCTGTCATCTCATGAGAAGCATGCACCGATGTTGTCAGGTATGTATACAAGAACACAGGGGGCATACAAAGTGCTGCGTACAATTTTGAGTTGCTGCAATTAAATTTTGGCAAAATGGACTAGCCTGCCACATAATTTTTTCACTCTGATTTTTGGGGCGTCTTTGAATTCAGGGCTCTGTAGGTTGATCATTTTCATTTCCATCAAACGATGTGGCATCCTTTCGTTCCTAACACATTACCCAGTCTATATCAGTATAGATATCCAGGAGGATTTCTTTTTCCCATTGAGATCTGATGTGTTTTCAAAGTGTTCCTTTAATTTTTTTGAGCAGTTTACATTTATAAACATCAGCTAGACAAGAATATAGTATAGACGCACTGATAAGCCGTGTTCTAATTATTAGTTTAATATAATTACGCTACGAAAACCAGAACCAAAGTAATAGGTGGGTACGTTTTCTGCGCAGAGCAAGAACGCATTTGAATTAATAACGAAACAAAATAATAGAAATTATTATCGGTGTAATATTTATGTTTATTTTTGTCATTGCCTCCTAAATTTCAACTGCTGTGTCTGATGCAGAAGGATAGTCTGAACATTATTTTTCAAGCATTTGTGGTCAAAAATCAGAGAATTTGACTTTTTTCATACATGAGTGATATTTTTCCGAAGCCTGCTGCTTACACACGAATTGTACTGAGCCTTGTGGCCAATAATGCTGCCCCCAAAAATGTGCCGCCCGGGGTGGACTGCCCCCTCCGCCCCCCGTAGCTACGCCACTGAAGTATGTGAAGCAACTACAGTCCACTTGGGCCCTGTGTATATGCAATTGCCTGTCACCGAGTCTAAAGTAGAGGAACTTGTAGCCGAGCCCATGGCATCCCTCAGTGCAAAACATTAAAGCGTTTTTTGTGTTTACATGTGGAAGGAGATTTTTTGAAAAAAGAGTGCACATATAGAGGGGACTTTTTTAAGAACAAAGGAGGAAAAACTTCCGTTTTTAAAAATATCCAGGTATGTGTGGCCTTAGTATTATGTTAACTTACATGCTCTGCCCTGTGCTCAGAAGTGGCGTTATGTAAAAAAAAAAAAACAGCAGAAGTGTTTGACAGCTGCACGAACCAATAGGGTGGATGGGTGACTGAAGAGAGGGTGGTGTCCTGGACAGGAAAAAACCAGACATGCATCTGCAGTCAGGTATGAAATGGAATGAGAAACTTTATTGAAGCTCAAGAAAGATGCAAAGCTCGATAGTTAGAAAGCGCTATGAAGTTTGAGCGCCAGTGGCAGATGCTGTGGCTGTGAGTGTTGGGGTGGATTCACTAGAAGCGCGAGGGCAGAAACAGAGAAGCAGAGATGGAAGTGGCGTCCTCACATAGTTTTTTGGGGATTTTTTTCTTGTCTTCAAATCTGTCACCTATAGAAACATGAACAAGGCTGTCCAGGAGATCTTCAACCTGCACGTCTAAACGAAATACCTAGTCTGGACTATGGCCGGCAGGTTATCCCGGCCAATACCCCCAAACCACCAGAGGGAGCCCTCCCTGTGATGTGGAGATGCCCCGAATTCCAGCAGGGCATCATGGACTATGGAGTTTTAATTCACAGCCCTGCTGGATAACGTCGGGGCCACCAGGGGACGCAGCAGGGAGGCACAGAGATGTTTATTTTCCATATAGCCAGGAAATACTTCCATGTCACGAGGATGGAGGAAATAAAGTGCTTCTGGGCTGACAAAGAAAAGGAGTTTTCACCTGGCCCGGAAGTGCTGGGTAATCACATGACCGGAGGGATCAGAAGCACTTCCATGTCATGGACTATAAAAGACTGTGGGAGATTCC